>NW_026512855.1:125000-185932 GCF_027579735.1 Bombina bombina
GGTCAACATAGACTCCAAGTTCTGTTTGAGGCTTTGGAAATGCACATCAACAAGTAGACGTATTTTCTGTTCCCGTATATCAACAGCCACCATTGTGAAAGCTCTGTTTCAAGCAAGGGCTTTTGTTGCTTATCCAGATGTCGAGCAGACTGTTGTGGGACCCTTCTATTGCTGTGTAGCAATTTTCCCAAGTTTGGGAAGTCACAGTGCTAGATCACGACACCAAATGCTCTCCACAGCGTCAATGCTTTTGCTCCTGATAGTCCAGGGAGTATGTTTCCAGTTTTTGATGTTGAGAGTACTGTTTTCAGGTATCTGGTTCTTCCTATAATAAAAGTGCAGACCGCCGTGGTAGCTCCTGCTCTGATTCATATTGTTGCAAATGCTGGAGCTACGGTTAAGGCTCCTTGCTGGATAGCCTAGTTATTCCCTACCATGTTAGGTTATGTCTCTTAGGTCTATGAAGTGTAGGCTTTATGCATAAAGGAATATATCGGGTTTTACCTTGCCACAGATGTTATTGTGGAAAAGTTAGTTACAGAGCCTCTTCAAAGTGGGGCCACTATTCTTGGTGGTTGGCTCCACCCTATCACCCCCCACCCCCCAATCATGCAAGTTAATTTTAATTAGACTGTCCCTTTAAGTTGGGATGAAAACCTTTATTAGAAGATAACTTTGGGAAATGGGAGGGTAATCTAACAGTCCTAATGATATTTTCATATTCATGGTGAATTAATACATAATTTTTGACTAAACTGGATTAAGTAAAACAGCTGTGAGCCGTCAGTCTGACTTCATGTATTAGAACAAACAGAAGACAATACCCAGATACCAGACAGAACATGTGCAATGGGAATGATAAACCCTCTATTTCCTGCAGACAAACAGTATAACACTAATACTTTGTGTAAACTATAGATAAAAGCTAAATCCTTAATAATTAATGGAAACCAGGTTTCATTACTGCTGGTGCTTAACGGTTTGGATTTCTTAACTCAAGGCTTCTACTTTCTAATATTATTCTTTTTTAACTTTTATTTATTTCCAACAATGATTACAGTTACACAATGTGGACAACATTTCACCTCGCAGGGTGCTTAAAGTAAATTATAAGAACAGAGAGGTACATGAGTAGAGATATGTCAAACAGTAGAAAGTACAATTGTGTTTATATAACTCAGAGCTTTTTACAGACAAAAATAACAATTACTGGATATGCTCTGTGTACTCACTATTGGGGTTTTATTATAATTATAACTAAACTAAACACCTATATAAACAAAATTAAATTAAATTAAATGGGGATAAATGTGTGGTGAAAAAATGATTATTGCATTACTTTTGTATGCCCAATTATGCACAGAGATATTGGGAAAGGTGTAGTGAATCTTATAGGTTTTGTGATTTGCTCTGTATTTAAAGTGTAGGAGCTAGTGTGCTAGATGATTATAATAATACAGCAAAAGGAGCGCCTAGCCAGGCACACAGGAGTGAGCGTAGGGCACAGTAGGATTGTGTCTCCCAAGAGAGGTAGTAATGGTTTTGATTTACTGCGGGGTTTGTAGCGTTCCAACATTACAGTAAAGCAGGCAAAGGAAAATGACTACGCCTGTTAAGATATAATTCTTAGCAGGTTTTAAAAGTATGTGTTGGCACAGTTTTGAGATAGATAGATAGATAGATAGGGTGCGTATGAAACTAATCTTTGGATTAGTCTAGTTAGTATACGACATAGCATTTGGAGACACTTTATGATGTATTGGGTATGTAAGCAAACATGTATGTGAATCAAGAGGCTATTTCATTTATGACATGAGTTTACACGGTGACCTAAATGCTGGAGAAGAAAGTAAACATTGGGGTTAACTTTTGTATGATGCATTTACACCCCCAACAGGGTTAACAGTAGGACCACCACATAATTTAATAGTAGTGTCAAGAATTATAATGCTTCTAATAAACTAACTTAAAAATATAACAAAAAGGAAAACTCAACTAAACTAGACAAAGAACTGAATACCACAATACATTACTTATCATATAACGAGAAGAGTAAGTGTAGCTACGTGGAAATACACTCTATACTACTAGCAGTTATGATACTGCTTGTGGACCTGCCACTCATGCCAATGGCCAGCCTAGATATACAAAGGGAATAGTCTAATTTGGCAATGAGATAAGAAGGAGCTGTAGACCTAAACAGGTTGCATTATATGTTCCATAGCTGTTGTTAAGGAATCCAACAATGGCGCAAAGACATCGATTAGGGCTACGGCAATGTGCTCTATCTTGTACATCGGAGTGAGCACGTCTGAAAGGCCTAAAGGTTTAATTTGACTTTTTAATTCCTTCTCGGCGGCCAGGAGTTGTAATATCCTGATCCTGTAAGTTTCTCGGGCACACTTATTGCCAAGGGAGGTCTGTATGGCTTGAGATTCTGCCACAGTGCTTTTATGAGCAAGTTTCATTCATGGAGCAGTGTGAAGCTGTGGCCATCTTGGTGAGCCGCCTACCGGAAGTCTCTAATATTATTTTATTAAAACAATATACAATATGTGTGGGGTTTTTCACTGAAAGATGACCTACAGTGGGACTTAAAATGTAAAGCAGAATAAAAAATCCAAAACAGCTCAACACAAGGGGTAGAAATTGCTCAGCAGTTAAAGAGTTAAGTATTGTAACATATATTGCAATAAATATTACAGCCAGTATTAACTTTTCTAGGATGAAATGAATGAAGAAGATCTAAGTTGCATGACACTTTTTTCCATATACAATATGGAAAAACAAATACAATATATATATTTATATTTTAACTACCTACTGGGTATATAAAAAGTGTTTTACAAATAATCACAACAGAAAACGGATATATTCCTTAATGTGATGCAAAGGTTGCAACCTGCAATTTCAATGGCAAATTTCAGTGAACAGTAAAGGATATACTAAATGTAATTCCAATATTAGAGGGATCAGTGGCGTAGCGTGGGTTGTCAGCGCCCAAGGCAAGGCAAGTATTGCGCCCCCTAACCCATTAGCACTGACTGAGTCTCTTCCACCAGTACAGTGATCCATTTGTGAGTGCGCACGGTAGCGCATTGAGTTGCCACCTTTTGCCCAGAAGATTCCTGGACACTTTTTAAAAGAGGGTGGAGAGGGTGTGTCTCAGGGTGTGGCTTGGGGGCGTGGCTTCTCGCGGCCTCAAATTCAATATGAAATAAAAAAATTATATATATATATATAGATCACATGTCTGGGCGGGACTTGAGTCTGTGGGAGGCGAGCTGAGAGGAGGACTGGTTGGACCATCGACCATGGTCCGTGACCTCATCATGATGCACTTCAGACTGCAGTCAGGGCCTCCTCCTCACTTCCCTTGATGATAAGTGTGACTGACTCACGCACGTTCTTCAACCCCCCCCCCTAATTATTAATACCGGGGCAAGTGGCAACCCTAGTAGTGCACCTTAAGAATTGGCAGGCGGCTCCCTCACAAGCAACCCCCACGGCCCTGCCGCCTGCGATGTTTATAACAAATTAAATTCCTTAGGGGTGCAAATTTCTTTTGAAATTTTGCGCCTTTAACAATTTTGCGCCCGGGGCAACTGCCCCTGTGCCCCCCCCCCCCTCACTATGCCACTGAGAGGAACATTAAATACAATTTTTTTTTCATTCATGATTCAGGTAGAATATACAATTTTAAACAACTTTATAATTTAATTCTATTATCAATGTTTCTTTGTTTTCTTTGTTATTCTTTGTTGCAAAGCTGGAATGTAAGCTCAGGAGTGTGCACGTGTCTGCAGCACTATGTGGCAGCAGGTTTGCAACAATGTTATACATGTTATTCTTAGATTAACATGTAGATTAATATTTTAACGTTTCATTATCAGTTTAAATAGTGACAAAATAAGTGTAAAGTTTTACTGTCTACAAACAATGGGAGCTGCCATGTTGTAACTTAGGTTACCTTCTCTGATGTGGCCAATTTCAGAATGGAATTACAGGAAAAGGGGACAAAATAAATAATGAAAGTATACTGCAGACTATATATATATGATATATTATTTTATATTTCCATCTCAAAGTATTAGTGTCCTTTTAACAAGCTCTGAATGTAAATGTTTTAACGCTGCAGGTGAAAAGTTAAACTTTAGCTACAATACTTATCTGTCACTAATGATCCAGGATAGAGACTACTTCACACTCACAGCCTCTGAACTGACACTTTACCATATTCTCTCACACTTTTCCAACCCTCATTTACTCACCACATATTTCACTCACTCTCAGTTTACACTGCCATTTATTACACATATGTCTTCTCTCCCTCACCTTTTGTGTCCATTCCCTCTCCTTTAGATTGTAAGCCTTTCTACCTGTAGGCCACTTTGTATTTAAAGTGAACTACTACTGATTGTGCTCAAGGGCAGGGCATTGCTCTCCTTTTGTATAACTCAATTATTGCACCTACAATTGTAATGTACCCCAATATTGTACTTGTTTGTTTGTGTGTTTAATGCATCCCTGTAATGTTCCATTATTTCTTGTATAGCGCTACATACATCTGCTGGCGCTTTATAAATACCTGATAATAATAATATTAATAATAATAATTAACAAGCACCAGAGAACGCTAACCCGATCCTCTTCTTGCTGCAGCCAATGCCATGCTAACAGGAGGCTTAGCGCACTTGGCTTTCATGACCTGCACTAAAGTTAATGGAGGTCTTCGGAACCAAGAACGTTAAGCCTGCTGATAGCGTGCCAAGGGGTTTTGGCAAGAAGAGGATCAGGTTAGCGCTATCTAGCGCTTGTTAAGTATTGTAGCTAGAAGTGAACTTTTCACTTGCAGCTTTAAAACATTTACATTCATTTTTACGAAAACAAATGTAAATGTTTAGCTAAAATTCGGCATTCGTTTGAGTGCAGCCACCGAATATTAGGGGAAACGAATATCACGGAATATTTTAATCTGAAATGAAAATTTCTTGGCTGCACCTCCCTAATATCTCCCAAAATTTCCAAGATTTATATGGGGCTTACTCAGGAAGAGTCATAGGAAGAGCCATTAAGTGAGTTAACTGGATGGACATTGTGTGGGAGGGGTACGTTGTCCCTGTGTATTATGGGATAGTGTTTTCCAAACTGTGGATCTCTGTTTGGAATAATGGTCACAAAACATTGTATTTAGCCTTGTGATTCTTCAAACTTAGGTCAGTATTCGACCAGGGATGTTTCAGAACATTTATCTTCTCATATTATCTAGCAGCTAATATTAACAGCAATATAGGAGATCTAATTTGTTAGGTTAGCAAGCAGCAGACACTGCTTGAAGCAAAACAATATCATTGGTGGCTTAAAGGGACACTAAACTCTTTTTTTCTTTCATGATTAAGATAGAGCATCAATTTTAAGAAACTTTCTAATTTACTCCTTTTTATCAAATTTTATTAGTTCTCTTGCTATCTTTATTTAATAAGCAGGAATGTAAAGCTTAGGAGCCAGCCCACTTTTGTTTCAGAATGTGCTTTATCTGAATCATGTAAGAGGAAATGTGGGGTTAGTATCCCTTTAACCCTTTGATGCACATGACTAGGTGTTCTTGCCATGCACATCCTTACCTGTAGGCGCATGAGAATCTCTTCTCTTCATGCAGGGAGATCGCTGATCAAACACTGTTTTCAACGATCCCTCTCACTACAGGCCGGGATCGTTGGTGGCCTAGTGGCCTCAGAAATGGCAGATGCTTGAGGACAGTATAGAGTAATGTAAAAGGGAGATCAGCATAAGGATAAGGTTTATCTGATTGAATTTGTAATGGGCATTGGACACCTAATGTCACTCAAGTGACAGCATTTGTCCTCCTCAGAGCAATGCTACATGATCATTTTAACAATGAAAACTTGATTAACCCTTTAAAGCAGTGTGTTTGTACCGTTACATTGGTTGTCATCACTTTAAGGGGTTAAATAGCAAAGCTCTCACTGAAGGTGGCGAGACTGCACTCTTTTCTGAATGCTTCCTGGAGTGAGGCATGTAGACCCGTTTTATTAGATTGCTGAAAAATTCTTAAAGGGACACTCAAGTCAAAATTAAACTTTCATGATCAATTTTACAATTTACTTTCATTAAAAAAAAGTGCACAGTCTTTGTATATTTTCACTCTTTGAGTCACCAGCTTCTACTGAGCATGTGCAAGAATTCACAGAATATATGTATATGCATTTGTGATTGGCTGATGGTTGTCACATAATACAGGAGGAGTGGAAATAGACATAACTTTGAAATTTGGCACAAAGTCCTATTCCTTTGTGTTTTTATCATGCATTTGTTGATTATGCAAATCTACTGTATTTACTAGTGCTTTAAGGGCACGCAACATACACTGTATGCCCATGTCTTTAAGAGGTTTAAATGCAGCATGTGCGAGCAAGTATATATATGTGTGCATGTGTGTGTGTGTGTTTATATGTGTGTGTATGATAATGCAGGAGTGTTTGTATGAATATATATGTACTTCCCACAACTAATGTAACTAATAGAGCTTATTTTCTAATGTGATACATTTTGGCACATACAGTATGTAAGGTCACGTTCTGTTATCTGATCCCATTGGTTATAAAATAAATGCACCTGCCTAGTGGATCAATAATCTCTGAGGAAGAGCATGTGTGAAATGCATCAGATCAGCTAGTGCAGATACTTTGTAATCAAGCTGTAGAGGTTCTATCTGCTAATAAATGTAGATTTCATGATAATAAGTATTGCTTCATCTCTTTTATTGTTATACGTTTATATGTATACTAGTCCTAAAGCCCGTGTACACGGGCCATATTTTGCAGTACAGCGGTCCCATCCTTTGCTCTCTCTCTCCCCCCTCTCTTTTGCCTTCTCTCTCCCCCCTCTCTTTTGCCTTCTCTCTCCCCCTCTCTTTTGTGCTCTCTCTCTCCCCCTCTCTTTTGCACTCTCTCTCCCTTTTCTATTTGCTCTCTCTCCCCCTCTCTTTTGCTCTCTCCCCCCTCTCTCTTTTGCTCTCTCAACCCCCTCCCTTTTGCTCTCTCTCTCCCCCTCTCTTTTGCTCTCTCTCTCCGCCCTCTCTTGCTCTCTCTCTCCCTCTCTCTTTTGCTCTCTCTCCCCCCTCTCTTGCTCTCTCTCTTCCCCCTCTCTTTTGCTCTCTCTTCCCTCTCTTTTGCTTTCTCTCTCTCCCCCTCTCTTTTGCTCTCTCTCTCTCCCTCTCTCTTTTGCTCTCTCTCTCTCCCCCTCTATTTTGCCCTCTCCCCCTTCTCTTTTGCTTTCTCTCCCCCTCTTTTTGCTCTCTCTTCCCTCTCTTGCTCTCTATCTTCCCCCTCTCTTTTGCTCTCTCTCTCTCCCCCTCTCTTTTGCTCTCTCTCTACCCCTCTCTTTTGCTATATCTCTCTCTTCCACCTCTTTTTTGCTCTCTCTCACCTCTTGTTTGCTCTCTCTCTCCCCCTCTCTTTTGCTCTCTCTCTCTCCCCCTCTCTTTTGCTCTCTCCCCCCTCTCTTTTGCTCTCTTCTCCCTCTCTCTCCCACCTCCCTCTATCTCCCCCTCTCTTTTACTCTCTCTCCCCCTCTCTTTTTCTCTCTCTCTCCCCCTCTCTTCTGCTCTTTCTCCCTCTCTTTTTAGCTCTCTCTCCCCCCCTCTATTTTGATCTCTCCCCTCTCTTTTTTCTCTCTCTCCCCCCATCTCTTTTTACTCTCTCTCTCCCCTTGCTCCCTCTCCCCTCTCTTTTGCCGCTCTCTCTCTCTGCCCCCTTTCTTTTGCTCTCTCCCTCCTCTATTTTACTCTCTCTTCCCTCTCTTTTGCTCTCTATCCCCTCTGTTTTGCTCTCTCTCCCCTCTCTTTTACTCTCTCTCCCCCTCTTTTGCTTTCTCTCCCCTCTCTTTTGCTCTCTCTCCCCCCTCTTTTGCTCTCTCTCCCCCCTTTTTTGCTCTCTATCCCCCTTCTCTTTGCTCTCTCCCCCCACTCTCTTATGCTCTCTTTCCCCCCACTCTTTTGCTCTTCTCCCACCTCTTTTGTGCTCTCTCACGACCACTCCCACACGACCCGCTTCCTTTCGGCCAAGCCCCCGCCCATGGCCACTCCCCCCGCCACACACCAGCTCCTGTCCCAGCCCCCCCCCACCGTTCTCGCGGTGGACAGCAGACCAGGTGGTGTGTTTGTCTAAGGCTAGGTGTGTTTGTTCTCGCAGTGTCTCTACTGCGCATGACAGCTTCGGACAAACATACTTGGCCTTTTATATTATAGGATGTCTGTGTGCAGGGCCGTCTTTAACACAGGGCAAAAAGGGCAGCTTTGTTGAGGGGCCCAAGACTGCTCATGTCAGACTGCTGATGTCAGTTTTCTGAATGCTAAGCCTTAAACTCGGCATCCAGCCAATCCCACTGCATCAGAAAAGTTCCTGCTGGGGTTACCACTGTTAACAGGTAACTGGTCTGGTGGTGGACATTGTTTTTGGGTAGGGCTGACTGTAGGCGCATGTCTCAGATTTTACAGCTTCTCATAGTAGTTCTGCTGTTCCAGTCAGTAAACTTATATTTTTCTGCACCTCCATGCTTCCTCCTCAGTCTTTACCTTGCTTTGCTCCTGCTGTCTGCCCTAAATCTATTTAACCAGCTAACCTCACACCAGAATCACATTCCAAAGCATATTAAATTAATCCACAGTGGAGGAATTTATATATTTATTTACTTATAAGTACTGCTTAGGTCCAGTTTCACATATTACAATTTATTTATTTTTTTATTTTTTTAAATGATTAGCCCAGCAGTGGATGAACCACTCCTGGACTATTTTTTTTTAAAAAAATTATAAAATAAATTGATTTAGTTGTTTTTTGGGATGTTGGGGTGGAGAGCGAAATTGCATGGGGGGTGGGGGGCAAGAAAATGTTTGCTCAGGGTCCAGTCAATTTTAAAGACAAACCTGCCTGTGTGTTTAAAAAGAAGAGGGTTTTATGGTAGTGAAGCATAGGTCAGATAGAAAAAATATCCAATAGAAACTGCACTTAAAATGAACCCTTCATTATTTGAATTTCTACCATGAATCTAATTTTTAGTATTTCTGCAAAACCGTCTTGTTGGATGTCTTGAAAAATCAATTAGTTGCTATGGCAACCCAACCTTACACTATAAAATTTATGTTTAACGTCTGCGCTCCTTACCTGTGATCACCTCTAAAGAGAAACAAAACAAAGATACACTTATTTATAATACATACATACATTTTAATTATACTTATATTTTCCATTTTATTAATATATGTAATATGTACTGCTGCCCTAGGTATAGGTCTAGTTTGAATTCTGTAGATATGTGCTTTCCTACATTTTTGCAATACATACTGATATTTCCATAAGAACATAAGTGCAACTATTCATATACATGGACAACAATAAATATTACATATTACAATTTATTTCTACATGAAACACTTGCATTATTTGTAAGTTTTAAAATTTCACTGGGAAATAGGTCACAAAAAGCTCCCTTTTCCTCTTTTACACCTAGTTGAGCTGGGTGTAACTTTTCTCAATGTATCGGCAGCCTCCGACAGTGTATTTGATGCAAGTTCAGATCAGCACTCCTGCTTATGGCTACACAACCGCCAGTCAACACTTTCATAATAAATGTGTATCAGGGTGCTCAAAGGATCCAAAATAGCATATTGGAAAAAAGGAAGAGAAGGTAGCACTCCAAGGAAAGGGACAACCTTTTAATAGAGCACTATTACTACTAGGTTGTCCCTTATGTTGGAGTGCTACCTTCTCTTTCTGTTTTCCGACAGTGTATTAACAGTTTGTGCTTTCATTGGAAACCTGGTATAAGTTATCACTTAATGGCTTCTAAAACTTTCTATGGGACACAAAATTGAGGTATGACTCGCCATTGGAAGCAGTCGATAAACGAATTTGCTTCCGACAGCATATTTATAGATTTGCAAGCTCACGCAAACCTAATTACGGCTCAATGGAAGCGAGCCCCATGTTGTTAGTGTTATTTAAAGGGACAATGAACAGTATGATTGGTTTCCCCTTAATATGTTTCTATTGACTTGTTATACCAGCTGCATATACAAGTAAAACATATATGGGAAAGTTCATGTTTATTATTGTATATAAATTAGCTGTTGTTCTTTGAAACCACAACCCATGAAAATGGGCTGAGCTTGCAGAGAATTGGATCGTGATTTTGATCTGATTAATGTAGTGAAAAATTGAGAAATGGAGGCAAGTGTCTCTACTAATGGCTTTAGCCATGCAATTGCTTTGGAACTGGAGAGAGGTACAGAGCTGTTGGGTTTGTGTCAGTGTAGAGAGGCTGTTTCTAAATTTGCAAGACCTGGAGCCATATGGTTTTGTGGTGTGACACTGACAATGCTCACAAGAACCAGTCAAGCAGTGGTTGGTTTAAACTATTTATGTGGCTTTGCTCTATGTCTCCACCTGCTCATGACGGCAACGTTCACTCAGACTGGCATTGGCACCATGGCTTTTATATACCCTGATACTTACATGGATAGACACCTGCATGTTGATTCTCTAGAATGAAGTTGCTGTTTTTTAAGACAGATGTGATCTGCTGGTGAGATTAGACCCCCCCCTTATATGTTTATAGTTTGCGCTTCCAAGTTGATCTTTTATGGAACTTACACAAATACCAACTTTTATCGTCCTGCTTTGGCAGGGCCCTAGACTAGGTCTAATTTTATGTGTACCATTACATACATGTTCATTGAATGGCGTTTCCATAGTTTAAATATTACTGGGGTTTACATTAGCACAACATGTGTAATTTAGACTGTATGCTTACTCTCTGTTATTTCAGTAAATCATTCTGAAGCCAGCAAGCATATATGATTACTGATTTATACATGATTAATGAGCAATAATAAGTTTATATGTAATAGTGATGGAAGCAGTGCACACATATTTTAATAATATAAGTAAACTGTCAGGCACTGTTTGTTTGTTATGCTTGAGTTAATTGTTATTAGTTCCCTAATGTGTCTGTAATATTTTAATATTCCTTCTGCATTTCCCATAACATTAGATTTTGCTGTGCTCATGTATGATAGTAGAATCTTACTTAGCAAACTGACTATAGAGGGTGTTTGTATTCGTATAGCAGTCTCTGTTGTAACCAGCCATCTGTCTACAGGTAGAACCTATGTTTATTTAGGCTAACAATCCTTATTACCCTGAGTTAGACTCCTGTTGCAAAGACTTAGTACTAGTGATTTCACATCTTCGTTACCAATCCAAATAGGAATGTCATATCATCATAGCTTTCTTTTTTGTAGCACTCTCCCCTAGCATGTTCCTGCATTATCTTGCACTCAATATAGCTCTAGTGTCACGGCTCGATGATCCGCTCCTCTCTGGCTTCCAGGAACTCTAGGCTGTAGCGTCACGTTGCCTAGCAATGTGACGCACATTCGTGGCCATCCCTCAATGATGACATCAGTCAACCTATATGCTCCCGGCGTTCTGGAGATTCTACGCCTGTTTGTTGAACTTTGTTCCGTTGCTGGCTTCTTCTGCTGAGTGAGTACTTATCTTGTTACCGGACCTCTACCTGCCTGACTCTGCCTTTGCTTAACCCTTAACTGCCTGAATGTTACCAGACCTCTGCCTGCCTGACTCTGCCTTTGCTTAACCCTAAACTGCCTGAAAACCACTGGACCTCTGTCTGCCTCTGCCTTCTTGATTTATTCATCAGACTGTTGAATTTCCTGATCCTTACCTGCCTATCCAGTATTGTGAGTACCTGTTACTTTTGTTTTATCTGCCTGTGGTTCCTTGTTACCTGTCACAGTTGTGGGTCACGTCCTGGATATTACTCAGTGTGCTAGTGTGTATTTTTTAATTCATCCTAGCATTTGTGTCTATTCCGGATTGATACCGATATCCCTGAAATTACAAACAGGCCATTACTAAGGACCCCGCTGAGTTAGCCAGGGCCGTGACCCACCAGGGACAGTTACTAGGTTCCCATGCTGCTCATCTGCAGTTCTTGGACTCTAAATTGGATCAGATAGCTGCACTTCTTCAAACCATAGCAGTGCCTGCGCAGCCTGGCTCTACGGTGGTTGTCCCCACTGCTGCTTCTTTAGCTTCTGATAGTCCCTCCATACAATCATTAGAACATTCTGTTCCTAGAATACCTCTTCCTGATAAATATGAAGAAAATGGTTACTTAAATCAGTGCTGCCTTCACTTCAGAAACAATCTTCAGATGTTTTCTACCACATCCTCTAAGACTACCTTTCTCATCTCTCTTATGAAAGAGAAGGCTTTGGCATGGGTATTCATGTATATATACCTTTTCTTCCATGTTTGATAAACCAGGAAGATCTGCCGTCGCAGAGGCTGGTTTATTGGATATACGCCAAGGTAACCTTTCTGTTGCCCAATATGCTATTGAATTCCGTACTTTAGCTTCCTGGAATCAAGGAGCCTTACAAGCAGACTTTCATAAGGGTCTGTCTGAATGGATGAAAGATGAACTAGTCTTCTGAGATCTACCTGAATCATTAGAAGACCTTATCAATTTATGCATCAAACTTGATGCCTGGTTTTTTGAATGTCAATAGGAAAGGGATCATAGTCGGAAGTCTCTGACTAGACCATCCTTTCATCTGGCTTTCCAATTTTCTAATCCTGTTCAACCAAAACCATCTCCCTCTTATTCTGTGGAACCTATGGAAGTGGTTGCTATAAAATTAACAGAGACTGAACGCTTGAGAAGGCACACCTTGGGCCTTTGCTTGTATTGTGGTTTGAAGGGTAATTTGCTAATAGACTGTCCTACCAGACCAGTAAAAGCTGCAGCTTAACTCCTGATCAAGGGGCTGATTTAAGCCAAACCATTTCTTCATCCCTCAATCCCAAGCTTTTTGTTCCTGTGACTCTTCTCCTCAGACAACACAAGTTCCATACTTGAGCCCTAATTGATTCTGGTGCTGCTGGTATATTCATTGATTCTTCTTTTGCCTCTTCTCTACAAATTCCTCTCCGGTCTAAGGATTACATTAATAGAGTTTCCACTGTCAGTGGTCAGCCTTTGGGCTCTGGTATTATGCAGTTTGCCACTGAACCTCTGCTTATGTCTGTGGGAGTACTTCACTCTGAACCCATTTGTTTTGACGTCATTACCTCTCCACAGTTTCCTTTAATTCTGGGACTCCCCTGGTTACAGATTCACAATCCTGTATTCTCCTGGTCTCAGGGCAAACTTATTTCCTGGGGAGCTACCTGTTTCAGTCACTGTTTACAGAGTGTCTCCAAATCTTCACTTTCTACTATTGCCATGTCGGATAAGCCTCCTAACCAATCTGGTCCTTGTCTACAGAATTTTTCCAGAACTATGCTATCTACTATAGCAATGATGGATATGCTGGATGCTCTTCCTGTTCAATATCTTTTTTTCTTGGATGTATTCTCTAGAAAGGAGGCTGGGTGCCTACCTCCGCATTGGGCATTTGACTGTCCTATCAATCTTTTGCCTGGAGCTCCTTTTCCTAGAGGTAGGACTTACCCCCTGTCTCATCAAGAAAATATCACATTGGATAAATATATCAAGGATAATTTAGCTAGAGTGTTCATTCATCTCTCCTCGTCACCTGTTGGAGCTGTTTTTTTCCTTTGTGGAAAAGAAAGATGGGGGTTTCCGACCTTGTATTGATTATCGTGTCCTAAATCAAATAACAGTCAAAAACAGTTACCCTTTTCCACTCATTCCTGAGCTTTTCCACTATCTTCAAGGAGCCACAATATTCTCTAAGCTTGACCTTCAAGGTGCTTATAACCTCATTAGAGTTTGCAAAGGGGATGAATGGAAGACCATATTTAACACCAGATTTGGGCACTACAAATATCAGGTTATGCCTTTCGGGCTCTGCAATGCCCCAGCCGTCTTTCAACATTTTATTAATGAGGTCTTCAGAGATCACTTGAAACAGTTCGTGATTATTTATCTCGATGATATACTGATATAGCTGATTGGCTACTTCAGCACACGTGACTTCCGAATGCAGAAGTAGAATTGAAGCAGGAGACTCGGATAATCGAGGCTAACTCACCTAAGGATACAAGTTGCCTAGCAATGTGACACGCATTCGTGGCTGTCCCTCCCTAATGACGTCAGTCAGCCTATATCCTGCCAGCGTTCTGGAGATTTGACGCCTGTTTTTTGAACTTTGTTCCGTTGCTGGCTTCTTCTGCTGAGTGAGTACTTATCTTGTTACCGGACCTCTGCCTGCCTGACTCTGCTTTTGCTTAATCCTGAACTTCCTGAAAGTTACCAGACCTCTGCCTGCCTGACTCTGCCTTTGCTTAACCCTGAACTGTCTGAAAGTTACCAGACCTCTGCCCGCCTGACTCTGCCTTTGCTTAACCCTAAACTGCCTGAAAGCCACTGGACCTCTGCCTGCCTCTGCCTTCTTGATTTATTACTCGCCTGTCCAGTATTGTGAGTATCTGTTACGTTTGCTTTATCTACCTGGGGTTCCTTGTTACCTGTAGCAGTTGTGGGTCACGTCCTGGATATTACTTAGTGTGCTAGTGTGTGTGTTTTAATTCATCCTAGCATTTGTTTCTATTCCGGATTGATACCAATATCCCTGGCATCTAGTATATATAAGACATTGACAGTAGCTATAACTTCTTCATCTTCTTAGGTGGATAAATACTTCTGCCAGTCCAGGTTCCACCCAATTCCTTCTCCAAGTATTTAACAGTTTAAATTACCCTTGAAAACAGCAACTGTTTTATTTATTACCCAAGCTTTTTTTCATGGAGCCTTCTGCACTAAATTTCCCCACTAAATTTACTTTAATAAGTTAATGAATATTTAACCAAAACAGTTATGCAAAAGTATTAACTTTGCATTTTGTTTCATAGCTGTATTTATGAAGTAACTACTACCTGCTTAAGTTTAGTCATACATAGCTACGTTTATGCAGGTTTTACTAGTGTCAAGAGGTCCATAATAGACTCATATGAGGAACATAAGTTCCTTTACTATATTCATTGTGAATCATGAGGTCCAAAATAAATATGGTACTTGTCTTTTCTTAAACTTGAAATAAAAAAATATTTGATGTTGCGATTTCTCTCTTTTATACTGTTGTAAATAAGCAAAAAACTGAGGTCAAAGCATTAGAACTACTTTAGACCTATCGTAAAGTGTAAGGGTTAAAAATAATGTTCACAAAACACACCACAAACACATTAAAATAAACTATCACAATCATATATACATATTCTGATTTTTTTTAAATTCATATAAATATTAATTAAAATGTTTTTAAGGCTTTAAAGGGATATGGTATGTGACTAAATGATTGACTGGGAAGAGCTCCAATGTATGTATATATATATTTATATATATATATGTATATATATATATATATATATATATATATATATATATATATATATATATATATATATATATATATGTATATACATATATATATACAAATATTTCATAAAGGTGGTAAGAGTCCACAAACCATTACTCCTGGGAATACCCTTCCCTACCACTAGGAGCAGGCAAAGGCCTAGAGATCTATATAACCCCTCCCACCGCTATGGCAGTTAGTCTTATTTTTGCCTACTCTGGAGGAAGGTGAAGAATGGTAATGTGCCGATGATTTCTTCATTGAGAGGGGCTCTCAGACTGAGTTAGGGCCCACTGCCACTCAGAGTGCAGTGTTTGTCAAGAGGCAAGTTTAAGGGGTTTGGTTGGTGTCTTATTTGTTCTTTACCATGGAAATTTAAGTCACTATCCTCCCAAGGATGTTGCAGGGATGTGTCTTTTCCCTTCTCCTAGTGATTCTACAGTTAACTCCTATAGTATATCCTCTGCTCATATGTTTTCAGTACAGGATAGTTTTTTCCTACTATTATACACAGTAGAAGAGTGTGTAAGGTGTTTTTTATTTAATTTTAACACCTATACCTGGCATTATAATATAGTAATTATATATAGCCTGGGATCAGATTCATTTGTACCCTATATATAAGGACTCTATATTGGGTTAACCTCCTGGGTATTAGTTATCTAAGTTTTTGTAAACATGAACATTTCTAAGTAAGTAAGAAACTTTAGTACCTTTTTGTTTTCCTGGCCACATGTGTGCTCGCGGGTGCACACATCTGTGTGTGTGTGTGCGTGAGGGCCCACAGGTGCGTGCATGGAGGCTCACAGGTGTGTGCATAGGGGTGCACTGGGGTGCGTGCATGGGAGCGTGCGCGTGTGCGCTCATTTTGGCACTTTTTTACATTTTTTATTTGGCATTCGTTTTGCCGCTTACAGCTTTAGCTGTGATCCCAGGAGGGGGTATTGTATACTCATTCCCTCAAAGCTCTTTTCTGTTTGGGGTTATTATTTTGGTGTTGTCACTATGGAATCTTCTGATCCTGTCCCTAATCCTTTTTTGTAAGCTGATATTTATGAACACCTTTCTACCTATATTGAGTGTTTTTATTGTAAGTAGGCTGAGGTTTTCCCTCTTTCATTCTTATGTGAGTCCAACCTTAAGATTTTGATGCATTCAGACCATTTTAATGCTGAATTTGCTTCCAAATGTATTATTGATTCTTCTGTTTGTTCATTACAGGGAAGTCCAGCTCAAATTGCTCTGGGCATTAAGGAATTTATAAAGCTACAGTGTCTAAAATGTTGACAATCATTCCACCTTCAAGTAAAGGTAAAAGTTCAGTACAAGATATGCCTTCTAGTAGTAGCAATATATTCCTGTGTCTCATGAGGCTAATGAGGCTTCTGAGGGTAAGTTTTTTTTCTAAAGATTAGGGACCTGTCTCTTAGTCAGACCCTGCTTCTTCCTCCTTTTTGTTTAAAATTGATCACATTCATTTATTAAATGAGATTTTGCTTACTTTACAAATTAAGGAAGTTTATGTTACTGAAGAGAGGTCAACCAGTCTTTTAGATTCTTATTATAAACCTGCTAATGATTCTTCTGAGGTTTTTCCAGTGGCTGATTCTGTGACTGGGATTATTTCTAAAGAATGATCTAAACCTGATATTTCATTTAATCATTTTGCAAGGTTAAAATAATGTATCTTCTTCATGCTTCTAATATTGAGCTTTGGGAAACTGTTCCTAAGGTGGATGGTGCCATTTCTACTTTGGCTAAACATACTACTATCCCTATGGAGGATAGAACTTATTTTAAAGACCCTTTGGATAGGAAACTTGAATCCTTTCATAGAAGGGCTTTTCCGCAGGCAGGTTATATTTTCAGACTGACTATTGCTATTGCTAGTGTTTCGGCTGCTGCTTCCATTTGGTTGGATAGTCTTTCTAATCAGATTTCTGAGGACTCTGATAGTAAATATTTCCTTAACCGTTTGGGTTTGCTTAAATGTGCTAATTCCTTTATTGGAGGTGCTATTTTGGATATCATTAAGATTATTGCTAAAAGCATGTCCTTTTCTGTCCCTTTTAGGCGAGCCTTATAATTAAAATCATGGTCTGCTGATGCATATTATAAGTCTAGACTCCTGTATATTTCTTTTTAAGGTAATACACTGTTTTGGGCAGCTTTAGATTCTATTATTTCCACTGATACTGGTGGTAAGAGAACTTTTCTTCCCCAAGTTAAGAAATCTAAGGGTAAATTTAAGGCTTCTAATCGTTTTCATTCCTTTCGTCAGAATAAGGAGCAAAAGTATGATTCCTCCTCAACCAAGCAGGGCCCCTCAGGTTGGAAACCAAGCTTTTATTTGAACAGGCCTAAGCAGGCCCAGAAGTCCAAACATGCTCCCAAGTCTGTCTGAAGGTATGGCCCCAATCCAGACTCTCTTGTAGGGGGCAGGTAGAAGGTTTCTTTTGACAAATGTTCGGAAAAAACTTTGAAAGGTCAGGTTTTTTTCATTCATTCCTGTATCTGGAATCCATGGGTGTGATAGTTCCTGTTCCTCTGCTGGAACAGGGAAAGGGATTTTATTCTTTTTTTATTGTCCCCAAGAAAGAGGGATTTTACAGGCCTGGTTTGGATCTAAAGGCTCTGAACAAGTTTGTCAGAGTTCCAACCTTCAAAATGGAGACTATTCGGTCCATTCTGGCTTTCATTCAGCAAGGGAAGTTTATATCCATAATAGATTTAAAGAATGCTTACCTCCATATTCCAATTCACAAAGATCATTTTCAGTTTCTAAACTTTGTTTTTCTAGACAAGTCTAGCTACAGCTCCAAGGATCTTTACAAAGGTTCTTGGGGCTCTGTTATCTGTCATCAGAGGTCAGGGAATAGATGTGTTTCCTTACTTGGATGATATATTGGTACTAGCTCCATTTTTACAATTAGCAGAATCTCACACCAACAGACTGTTGTTGTTTCTTTGTCAACTTGGTTGGGGGATCAAATTGCTAAAGAGTTATTTGGTTCCTCAGACAAAGGTTAATTTTCTAGGGTTCCAGGTGGATACAGTCTCTATCAGATTGTCTCTAACAGATCAAAGAAGACTGATGTTGGTTTCAGCCTGTCAAAACCTTCAGTCTACCTAGTTTACCACTGTGGCTCTTTGTATGGAGGTTCTAAGTATTATGATTGCAGCCACGTATACTATTTCATTTGCTCTTTTTCATTTCAGACCAGTTGAGCTTTGTATGCTTCGACAATGGTGCAGGGATCATACTTTGTTGTCTCAGAGGATTTTTCTAGACTTCAAAACAATACAGTCTCTGTCTTGGTGGCTGGATCTCCAGTTTATTATGCAGGAAGGCTTCTTTTACTCATAATATTTGGTCTGTGATCACTACAGATTCAAGTCTTTCAGGATCAGATTGGGGTCCAGTTCCAGTTACACAATGTCACCGTTCTGGCATATGTCAACCATCAAGGGGGACTCATAGTCCTTTAGCCTTAAAAGAGGTTTTTAAAATTCTCTCTTGGGCAGAGGCCAATTGATCTCTAATTTCAGCAGTCCATGATCCAGGGGTGTTCAATTGGGAAGTAGATTTTCTCAGTCATCTCTTTCTTTATCCAGGGGAATGGTCTCTTCATTGAAACCCTGATTAAAGCTTGGAAGCTACTTAACAGGTAAACTTATTATGAGGTTTGAAAAAGTTTTATTTCCTGGTGTCTTGATCATGTTTTTTTCATGATATTCGTTCTAGAATTTTGCAATATTTACCAAAAGGTTTGGATAAAGGTTTATCTGCCAGTTCTTTGAAAGGTCAGATTACTGCTCTTTCTTTTGTTTCGCAAGAAAATTGCTAATCTTTCTTACATTCTTGGTTTTGTTCAGGCTTTGGTGCCTATTAAGCCTCTTATTAAACCAATTTCTCCACTTTGGAAATTGAATTTGGTACTGAAGGTTTTGCAGGCTCCTCCATTTGAGTCTATGCATAAGGTGGACATTAAGTTTCTTTCCTGAAAATACTTATTTCTTTTGCTTTTCTCCTCTGATAGAAGAGTAAACTTTCTATAAGGTTTGGAAAAGTTTTATTTCCTGGTGTCTTGATCATGGTTTTTCATGATATTCTTTCAGTATTCCTAGAATTCTGCAATATTTACAAGATGGTTTGGAAAAAGGTTTATCCACTAGTTCTTTGAAAGATCAGATTATTGCTCTTTCTGTTTTGTTTCACAAGAAAATTGTTAATCTTCCTTATATTCTTGGTTTTGTTCACGTTTTGGTGTGTATTAAGACTCTCATTAAACCAATTTCTCAAACTTGGAACTTGAATCTGGTACTGAAGGCTTTGCTGGCTCCTCCATTTGAGCCTATGCATAAGGTGGACTTTAAGATAAGGCAGTTTTAAAAACCAAATTTGACCCCCCCCCCCCCAAGTTTGTGTCCTCAGTAATCCTAAAAATTCTTCAGAGAGGCTTCTTCACAATATTGAAGTATTATGTCGATGTTACCAAGCATGTCAGACAAACTTCAAGTTTGTTCGCTTTTTAGGCTCTAAACGGGGTCAGAAAACTTCTGATGTTTCTTCGCTTCTTGGTTAAAGCTTTTGATTTTTTGATTTGTGAACCTTAATTGAAGGCGGGTCAGACTCTCCTCCTAACTGGATTACTGCCCACTCTACTAGATCATGACCATGTTAAAGGGACACTGAACCCAAATTTTTAAGCATGCGTAGAGCATGCAATTTTAAGCAACTTTCTAATTTACTCATGTTATCACATTTTCTTAATTCTCTTGGTATCTTTATTTGAAAAGCAAGAATGTAAGTTTAGAAATCGCCCCACTTTTGGTGAACAACCTGGGTTGTCCTTCCTGATTGGTGGATAAATTCAACCACCAATAAACAAGTGCTGTCCAGTATTCTGAACCAAAATTGTCTGGCTCCTTAGCTTAGTTGCCTTTTTTTTTCAAATAAAGTTAGCAAGAGAACAAAGAAAAATTGATAAAAGGAGTACATTAGAAAGTTGCTTAAAATTGCATGCTCTATCTGAATCACAAAATAAAAAATTTGTGTTCAGTGTTCCTTTAACTTATTTTCCCATAGACTTCAATGGAGCGTGCTTTAAAAAAAACAAAAAAAAAAACACATTGCTTGTGTGCTATCCTGACACTGCGTTAGACCAACTGCACTAAATTCAAAGGTAGTTATGATATTTCACATTGCTCTTGTTCTTCACATAGAATTTTATTTTAAAATTTATATTTCTATATGAATATGATTATTTTTCTTAAATACCTTTTAATACATATATATATATAAATATGAGAACAGCTACAAAGCTCATAAGTTTACATAACCTGGCAGAATTTATGATTTCTTGGCCATTTTTCAGAGAATATGAATGATGACACAAAAACTTTTCTTTCACTCATGATTAGTGTTTGGCTGAAGCCATTTATTAACAATCAACTGTGTTTATTCTTTTTAAATCATAATGACAACAGAAACTACCCAAATGACCCTGATCAAAAGTTTAAATACCCCAGTTCTTAATATTGTGTATTGCCCCTTTTAACATCAATGACAGTTTGAAGTCTTTTGTGGTATTTGTGGATGAGGCTCTTTATCTTTTCAGATGGTAAAGCTGCCCATTCTTCCTGGAAAAAAGCCTCCAGTTCCTGTAAATTCTTGGGCTGTCTTGCATGAACTGCACGTTTGAGACCTCCCCAGAGTGGCTCAATGATATTGAGGTCAAGAGACTGAGATGGCCACTCCAGAACCTTCACTTTATTCTGCTGTAGCCAAAGACAGGTCGACTTGGCCTTGTGTTTAGGATCATTGTCATGTTGGAATGTCCAAGTACGTCCCATGCACAGCTTCCGGACTGATGAATGCAAATTTTCCTCCAGTATTTTTTTATAACATACTGCATTCATTTTGCCATTAATTCTGACCAAATTTCCTGTGCCTTTGTAGCTTACACATCCCCAAAACATCAGCGATCCACCACTGTGTTTCACAGTAGGAATGGTGTACCTTTCATCATAGGCCTTGCTGACTCCTCTCCAAATGTAGCGTTTATGGCTGTGGCCAAAAAGCTCAATTTTGGTCTCTCCCCCTCTCTTTTGCTCTTTCTCTCCCCTCTCTTTTGCTCTCTCTCTCCCCTCTCTTTTGCTGTCTCTCTCCCTCTCTTTTGCTCTCTCTCTCTCCCCCCTCTTTTGCTCTCTCTCTCCCCCCTCTCTTTTGCTGTCTCTCTCCCTCTCTTTTGCGCTTTCCCCCCTCTCTTTTTCTCGCTCTCTCCCCCTCTCTTTTGCGCTCTCTCTCTTCCCTCTCTTTTGCTCTCTCTCTCCCCCTCTCTTTTGTGCTCTCTCCCCTCTTTTGCCCTCTCTCCTCTCTTTTGCTCTCTCTCTCCCCTTTCTCCCCCTCTTTTGCCATCTCTCTCCCCTCTTTTGCTCTCTCTCCCCTTTCTTTTAGTCTCCCTACACCCTTTCTTTTGCTGTCCCTCTTCCTCTCTTTTGCTCTCTCTATCTCTCCTCTTTTGCTTTCTCTCTCCCCTTTCTTTTGCTCTCCATCCCCCTCTCTTTTGCTATCTCTCTCTCTTTTGCTCTCTCTATCCCCCCTATTTTGCTCTCTCTATTCCCCCTCTTTTGCTCTCTCTCTATCCCCCCTCTTTTGAGCTCTCTCTCTCACGTCTGGATGACCCCGCCCGGCCCCGCCCACATCACACCTAGCCCGCCCGTGTTATGCCCTGCCCAGTCCAGCCCCACCGGTGTCAAGCCCGGCCGGCCCTGCCCCACCCCATCACACCCCCTCTCTTTTGCTCTTTCTCTCCTCTCTCTTTTGCTCTCTCTCCCCCTCTCTTTTGCTCTCTCTCTTCCCCCTCTTTTGCTCTCTCTCCCCCCTTTCTTTTGCTCTCTCCCCCCTCTCTTTTGCTTTCTCTATCCCCCCTCTTTTGCTCTCTTTATCCCCCCTCTTTTGCTCTCTCTCTCCCCTTCTGTTTTGCTCTCTCTCCCCCTCTCTTTTGCTCTCTCTCTCCCCTCTCTTTTACTCTCTCTTTTGATCTCTCTCTCTCTCCCCTTTCTTTTGCTCTCATTTGCTGATTCTCTCCCCCTCTCTTTTGCTCTTTCTCTCCCCTCTCTTTTGCTCTCTCTCCCCTCTCTTTTGCTGTCTCTCTTCTGCTCTCTCTCTCCCCTATTTTGCTCTCTCTCTCCCCCCTTTCTTTTGCTCTCTCCTCCCTCTCTTTTGCTCTCTCTCCCTCTCTTTTGCTCTCTCTATCCCCCCTCTTTTGCTCTCTTTATCCCCCATCCTTTGCTCTCTCTCTCTCCCCTTCTCTTTTGCTCTTTCTCCCCCCTCTATTTTGCTCTCTCTCCCCCCCTCTCTTTTGCTCTCTCTCCCCCTCTCTCTCTCCCCCTCTCTTTTGCTCTCTCTCCCCTCTCTTTTGTGCTCTCTCCCCTCTCTTTTGTGCTCTCCCCCCTCTCTTTTGCTCTCTCTCCCCCTCTCTTTTGCTCTCTCTCTTCCCTCTCTTTTGCGCTCTCTTCCCTCTCTTTTGCGCTCTCCCCCTCTCTTTTGCTCGCTCTCTCCCCCTCTCTTTTGCTCTCTCTCCCCTCTCTTTTGTTCTCTCTCTCCCCCCTCTTTTGCGCTCTCTCCCCTCTTTTGCTCTCTCTCCCCTTTTTTTTGCTCTCCCTCCCCCTCTCTTTTGCTGTCTCTCTTCCTCTCTTTGCTCTCTCTATCTCCCCTCTTTTGCTCTCTTTCTCCATTTTCTTTTGCTCTACGTCCCCCTCTCTTTTGCTGTCTCTCTCCCTCTCTTTTGCTCTCTCTTTCCCCCCTATTTTGCTCTCTCTATTCCCCCTATTTTGCTCACTCTCGACCCTGCCCGGCCCCGCCCACATCACACCCGGCCCGGCCCCGTTATGCCCTGCCCCGTCCAGCCCCACCGGTGTCACGCCCGGCCAGCCCTGCCCCGCCCCCGCCACGCCCAGTCGGCCCCAGAATCGCCAGGTCAGTCTGTTGAAGGCCAGGTGTGTTTGTCCTCGTGCAGTCTCTAATGTGCATGACAGCTTCGGACAAACAAACCTGGCCTTTTATATTATAGGATATATATATATATATATATATAATATTATATATATATATATATATATATACTGTATATATATATATACACACACATAATAGACATTTCCATTTAAATACCTTGTCATAAACTATTTACTTTTTAAACCTTATAAAAATAAAAATAATATTTATATGAATATTTTTTTATCAGAAAGTGTATATATGAGTGTAACACTTTATTTTAAATGTAGTTATGTTATGCTTGGTGCATCTTTTTTTTAACCCTTACACTTTACGATAGGTCTTCACTTTTGTGAACCAAATGAGTAAATTTTGTTTGCTGTTGAGTGCACTTTTAAGTTGTAATAATCACAAGTTAGTGCGGCCGCTATATTGCTTTTTAACTTTTTTTTAAACTAAAACATTAGATTTTCTTTAAGAGGGGTTGTAGGGTCCTTTTTAATTTGCAACAGGACTTTTTATAATTCTATCAAATGTATCAGCCCCACCATTTAATCTCATTATATAAAAAATAGTAATAAAAATATAATAAGTATTTTTACTAAGACATCACACAGGAAAAGTTTACAACAGTCTGTATTTTCATTGCACAATTCAAAATAGGCACTTTTCTAACATAAATCAATGCTGAAATGTTAAAATGAACCAGAAGATGGTAGTACAATACTGCGTATAGGCATACATAGACATACAGCCTCGAAATCATACGTGCACGTAATAAGCAGCTTCAGTGGGAAAAAAAAGTCCATACATAATTTGTTTAAGAATAGTTTTTATCAATTGTTATTATACATAACTGAAAACAGGAAATAGATATTTTTTTGTTAGTATATCTTTTTTTTTTTTACAAAATGTACAAAATAAGTTCTGCCAAGGTCTCATCATGCTATTAACATGATTATTCTCCCTGAATTATAAACATCATGCATCTAACTTAAATAATCTGTACCATCCCATAACCAGATGGGAACAAACCAAAAAATCAGGTATCCCACTATGAGAAAGGACCTTGTAATATTTAACCCATTTGGTTGCCAGAGAGAACACATTGCTCAGCAATGAATTCAAGCTCTCTTTGATTACCAAAGGGTTAAATGGGTACTGGCAGGGGATGGGTTAACCAAACAAATTAGAGGGAGATGAACATTTATTAAGCTTTATATATATATATATATATATATATATATATATATATATATATATATATACATACAGTATATATATAGTGTAAACAGCTAAAATTAAACTAAAATATATTATCTGAGATATACAAAAAAAGGACATTACACGTCATTCTTACTTAAGTCTGTTCTCTACCTGAGAACAAGGAAGGTTAAGTAGACTTGATGGGATATTTCTGTGCAAGGTCCTGCTCAGCACATAACAAAGTGAGGCTTAAAGGGACACTGAACCCAAATTTTTTCTTTTGTGATTCTGATAGAGCATGCAATTTTAAGCATCTTTCTAATTTACTCCTATTATTAATTTTTCTTCGTTCTCTTGCTATCTTTATTTGAAAAAGAAAGTCCAGTACCTTGGACAGCACTTGTTTATTGGTGGATGAATGTATCCACCAATCAGCAAGAACAACCCAGGTTGTTCAGCCAAAATGGGCCGGCATCTAAACTTGCATTCTTGCTTTTCAAATAAAGATGCCAAGAGAATGAAGAACATTTGCTAATGGGAGTACATTACAAAGTTGCTTAAAATTGTATGCTCTATCTGAATCACAAAAGAAAAAATTTGGGTTCAGTGTCCCTTTAAGGAAGACAAACTCCGACAAGACAAAATAATTCAACATTTCAACTTTTTTTTGCGTTTCATTAATGGAAAATGATCAAAACAATTTTTTTATACAAATTAACTCTTGTAAATTGTAATGAAATAAATGTATATTGAAGCCATTGATGGAAAAATATTTGTATTATCATTTTTTTTAATTGTATATTAATATACCTTTGCTTTATTTGCTTATTTTCCAGCATTAGGGCGAGCCAAAAATCTTCTGTGTTATATATTTTCTTCAGTGCTAGACTATATGATATCTCCCACACAAAAAATCCCACTTAAAGGGACATTCCAGTCAAAATTTAAATGCACATAGATTAATTACATATTTGAACAGAAGCATATTTACAATATACATATACTGGCAAAAATGCTTCTAGTGAATGTTATCACTACTTTAGTGTTAGAATTTTTTCTCTCCACGTGCTTGTGAAGCATAGCTAGATATTCTCAGTGCACCAGCATTTTAAAATTGCTCTAAGCAGTTATGCAAATTAAGCCATTACCAGATGGTTCAAGCACCTAAGGCTCTTTGAGCAAATGATGTGGTAAAAATGCTGGTGCACTGTGCATACATAAGTATACTCTTGAAACAGCTATAACTTTTACTAGAAGCATTTTGCTAATGCATGTATATTGCAAAAATGCTTCTACTCAAAACTGAAATGTACCTGTGTTGGCATGAATGTTCCTTTAAACATATAGGAATCACAATAACTGTATTTAAAGGTACTCCAAATCAAAATTAAACTTACAACATTTAGACAGAGCATATCATTTGTTAAAGATCTGTTCAATTCTTTCTTGACTACTACATGACCATTGATACAAACTGTTAGTAATCCAATCCAATGGAAGCCTCATTCTGATGCTGTCAGAACCTCGAGCAGTGAAGGGGGTAAGTCGTGCAGCGATGGGCAGCAAATGTAAATATATATTTATATGAATCTATACATATATATTTATGTGTTTATATGTATATAAGCGTATACATATATATTTACTGGGAACACACAGTTCCCATAGACTGCAATGTAAAGGCACTTTTGAGTGCCGTTTTTTTTTTTCTAACACCCCACTCCTGCCAATTTTTGCCCAAAATCTGCCTAGTGCAGTTTTTTTTTTTTTTAAATGCTACAATTTATCTAAAACCATAAAGGGACCTCACACTTTATGTTGGGGGCAATTGGGGGATATTTTAAGAATTAACCAGAGATCTGACCTCTGGTTAATTTTTTAAGCTCTAATTACTACCGCAAGCTTGAGGTAGCAATAATCAGCCACTTGTAATTGTGCCCCTGTAAATGGGTGAATTTGCCCACGATAAATTAGCCCTTTATGTTTTCCTTGATGACAATTTTACAAAATTTTATAATCCTTTAACACTTTGCCTGTAACATATATATATTACTTTTTAAATAAACCCAGCAAATATTTAAAGCAATAGAGTCTCACAATATAATTAATAAAAAAGGTATTGGCCAGTATGGTTAGATTACTATTAGAAATGGTAACATGTTTAGTTTTTATAGCTTTATATGACCTTACACAATATTTAGTCACTATTACAGAAAAAAATGGTTAAGCGTCACTTAAAGTAAAGCCAGGCAACATCTTAAATGCATTGCCTAACTTGTTACAGTCCTATATCCAAAGATGTCAACTTGTTACCAAATTAAGCACATAACAAAGCCACACACTAAACTAGGAGGCACAGTAAATGTAAGTGCCACAGGTGAAGAAATGACATCACAGCACTTATCTGCTTCAGTGCACTCTCTTGAGCCAGATTTACCTACACAGTATTCCCTGTTGTGACAGAAATACTTCATTAACTTAAAGGGACATTATACTGTAAAATATTCTCCCTTAATGTGTTCTCAATTGCCTGCTGGAGTGTATTCAAATGTTTACCTTTAGTTTATAATTTGAAATAGTTGTTTTGCCAGTTGAAACCGGCACCCATGTTGAAAATATGTATACTGCAGTATTCGTAGTAGAAAAGCTTTGTAAACAAGATACAATAGCAGAAATCAACCTGTATTGAATATGTATCCATAGAGCACTGGTTTTCAAATATGTCCTCAGGCCTCCCTAACAGGCCACTTTTTGAGGATACCTGAACTGGAGAACATAAGCATTAGTAAACAAGGTTATTTTACCGGCTCTCATCCAAGGTAATCCCAAAAACCTGGCCTGTTGGGGAGACCTGAGGACAGGTTTGAAAACCAGTGCTATAGAGAGAATGATAAGGAGGCCTTTGTGTATATATAGAGAGGTAACATGTCCAGGTCTACTCTTCCTGCAGCCCATTTTAATGACCATGTTCTTTAGAACTATGGGTTGTGGTTTTAATTAACAAAAACATAATTTATGCTTAGCTGATAAATTTATTTCTCATGTGGTGTATCCAGTCCACGGATCATCCATTACTTGTGGGATATTCTCCTTCCCAACAGGGAGCTGCAAGAGGATCACCCACAGCAGAGCTGTCTATATAGCTCCTCCCCTAACTGCCACTCTCCAGTCATTCGACCGAAGACAAGCAAGAGAAAGGTGAAACTATGGTGCAGTGGTGACTGTAGTTTAAAAATAAAAAACACCTGCCTTGAAATGACAGGGCGGGCCGTGGATTGGATACACCACAAGAGAAATAAATTTATTAGGTAAGCATAAATTATGTTTTCTCTTGTAAGGTGTACCCAGTCCACGGATCATCCATTACTTGTGGGATACCAATACCAAAGCTATAGGACACGGATGAAGGGAGGGACAAGGTAGGCGCTTAAGCGGAAGGCACCACTGCCTGTAAGACCTTTCTCCCAAAAATAGCCTCCGAAGAAGCAAAAGTATCAAATTTGTAGAATTTAGAAAAAGTATGAAGCGAAGACCAAGTCGCCGCCTTACAAATCTGTTCAACAGAAGCCTCATTCTTAAAAGCCCATGTGGAAGCTACCGCTCTAGTAGAATGAGCTGTAATTCTTTCAGGAGGCTGCTGGCCAGCAGTCTCATAAGATAAGCGGATTATACTTCTTAGCCAAAAAGAAAGAGAAGTTGCCAAAGCCTTTTGGCCTCTCCTCTGTCCAGAGTAGACAACAAACAATGCAGATGTTTGATGAAAATTTTTAGTAGCTTGTAAATAAAACTTTAAAGCACGAACCACGTCAAGATTGTGTAATAAACGTTCCTTCTTTGAAGAAGGATTAGGACACAGTGACGGAGCAACAATCTCCTGATTGATATTCTTATTAGATACCACCTTAGGTAGAAAACCAGGTTTGGTACGTAACACTACCTTATCTGCATGGAAAATGAGATAAGGAGAATCACATTGTAAAGCAGATAACTCCGAAACTCTTCGAGCTGAGGAGATAGCTACTAAAAACAGAACTTTCCAAGATAAGAGCTTAATATCTATGGAATGCAAAGGTTCAAACGGAACCCCTTGAAGAACTTTAAGAACTAAATTTAAACTCCATGGCGGAGCAACAGGTTTAAACACAGGCTTGATTCTAACTAAAGCCTGACAAAACGCCTGAATGTATGACAAACCCTTCTCCAATCCTTCTTGGAGAAAGGATAATATGCTAGGAATCCTGACTTTACTCCATGAGTAACCCTTGGATTCACACCAATGAAGGTATTTACACCATATCTTATGATAGATTTTCCTGGTGACAGGCTTTCGCGCCTGTATTAAGGTATCAATGACCGACTCGAAGAAACCACGCTTTGATAAAATCAAGCGTTCAATCTCCAAGCAGTCAGACGCAGAGAAATTAGATTTGGATGGTGGAAAGGACCCTGAAGTAGAAGGTCCTGTCTCAGCGGTAGAGTCCATGGTGGAAAGGATGACATGTCCACCAGATCTGCATACCAAGTCCTGCGTGGCCACGCAGGTGCTTTCAAAATCACTGAAGCTCTCTCCTGCTTGATCTTGGCAATCAGACGAGGGAGCAGAGGAAAAGGTGGAAACACATAAGTCAGGTTGAAGGACCACGGCGCTGCTAGAGCATCTATCAGTGCTGCCTTGGGATCCCTGGACCTGTATCCGTAACAAGGAAGCTTGGCATTCTGACGAGATGCCATGAGATCCAGTTCTGGTTTGCCCCAAAGTTGAATCAACTGTGCAAATACCTCCGGATGGAGCTCCCCCTCCCCGGATGAAAAGTCTGTCAACTTAGAAAATCCGCCTCCCAGTTCTCTACTCCTGGGATATGGATAGCTGATAGATGGCAAGAGTGAATCTCTGCCCATAGAATTATCTTTGAAACCTCCAACATTGCTAGGGAACTCCTTGTTCCCCCTTGATGGTTGATGTAAGCTACAGTCATGATGTTGTCTGACTGAAATCTGATGAACCTGACCGCAGCTAGCTGAGGCCAAGCCTGAAGAGCATTGAATATCGCTCTTAGTTCCAGAATGTTTATCGGAAGGAGTGCCTCCTCCTGAGTCCACGATCCCTGAGTCTTCAGGGAGTTCCAGACTGTGTCCCAGCCCAGAAGGCTGGCATCTGTTGTAACTATTGTCCAATCTGGCCTGCGGAAGGTCATACCTTTGGACAGATGGACCCGAGATAGCCACCAGAGAAGAGAATCCCTGGTCTCTTGATCCAGATTTAGTAGAGGGGACAAATCTGTGTAATCCCCATTCCACTGACTGAGCATGCAGAGTTGCAGCGGTCTGAGATGTAGGCGGGCAAACGGCACTATGTCCATTGCCGCTACCATTAAGCCGATTACTTCTAGAAGTTTTGACAACCTGGCCACTGTAAGGTAAATCTTCATTTCTACAGAAAGGAAACTCTTGTGAGAGGGGACAGAGAACTCTTTTCTTCGTTCACTTTCCACCCATGAGACCTCAAAAATGCCAGAACAATGTCTGTATGTGACTTGGCAATTTGAAAATTCAACGCCTGTATCAGAATGCCGTCTAGGTAAGGGGCTACTGCTATACCCCGCGGCCTTTGACCCTCCTGGATCATAGGTAGGATGGTTTGAATAGTCTCCATTTTGAAGGATGGGACCCTGAGAAATTTGTTTAGGCTCTTGAGATCTAAGATTGGTCTGAAGGTTGCCTCTTTCTTGGGAAACACAAACCGATTTGAATAGAAGCCTTGCCCCTGTTCCTCCCTTGGAACTGGGTGGATCACTCCCATAACTAGGAGGTCTTGAACACAATGTAAGAATGCCTCTCTCTTTATCTGGTTTGCAGATAATTGTGAGAGGTGAAATCTCCCTATTGGGGAAGAAGCTTTGAAGTCCAGAAGATTCCCCTGGGACACAATTTCCAACACCCAGGGATCCTGGACATCTCTTGCCCAAGCCTGGGTGAAGAGAGAAAGTCTGCCCCCTACTAGATCCGTTACCGGATCGGGGGCTGATCTTTCATGCTGTCTTAGAGGCAGCAGCAGGCTTTTTGGCCTGCCGTCCTTTGTTCCAAGCCTGGTTAGGTCTCCAGACCGGCTTGGACTGGGCAAAATTTCCCTCTTGTTTTGTATTAGAGGAAGTTGATGCTGCGCCAGTCTTGAAGTTTCGAAAGGCACGAAAATTAGTCTGTTTGGCCTTAATTTGTTGGACCTATCCTGAGGAAGGGCGTGACCTTTTCCTCCAGTAGTATCAGAAATGATCTCCTTCAGTCCGGGCCCGAATAGGGTTTGCCCCTTGAAGGGAATATTGAGAAGCTTAGACTTTGAAGTAACGTCAGCTGACCAGGATTTAAGCCATAACGCCCTACGCGCTTGAATAGCAAAACCTGAGTTCTTGGCCGTTAGTTTGGTTAAATGAACAACAGCGTCAGAAACAAATAAATTAGCTAGCTTAAGAGCTTTAAGCTTGTCAAGTATATCATCCAATGGGGTTTCTACCTGTAGAGCCTCTTCCAGAGACTCAAACCAGAAAGCCGCAGCAGCAGTGACAGGGGCAATGCATGCAAGAGGCTGGAGAATAAAACCCTGTTGAATAAACATTTTCTTAAGGTAACCCTCTAACTTTTTATCCATTGGATCTAGAAAAGCACAACTGTCCTCGACGGGGATAGTTGTACGCTTAGCTAGGGTAGAGACTGCTCCCTCCACCTTAGGGACCGTTTGCCATAAGTCCCGTGTAGCGGCATCTATGGGAAACATCTTTTTAAAAACAGGAGGGGGAGAGAACGGTACACCTGGTCTATCCCATTCCTTAGTAATAATTTCTGAAAACCTCTTAGGTATTGGAAAAACATCAGTGTAAACAGGCACTGCATAGTATTTATCCAATCTACACAATTTCTCTGGGACCATAATGGTGTCACAGTCATTCAGAGCAGCTAAAACCTCCCTGAGCAACACGCGGAGGTGTTCAAGCTTAAATTTAAATGTAGACATATCTTAATCAGGTTGAATTATCTTCCCTGAGTCTGAAAAATCACCCACAGATAGAAGCTCTCCTTCTTCAGCTTCTGCATATTGTGAAGGGATATCAGACATAGCTACTAAAGCGTCAGAGTGCTCTGTATTTTTCCTAGTCCCAGAGCTGTCTCGCTTTCCTTGTAACCCTGGTTGTTTGGACAATACCGCTGTAAGGGTATGATCCATAACTGCCGCCATGTCTTGTAAGGTAAACGCTATGGGCGCGCTAGATGTACTTGGCGCCTCTAGAGCGGGCGTCCCTTGAGCGGGAGTCATAGGTTCTGACACGTGGAGAGAGTTAGTCGGCATAACTTCCCCATTGTCAGTTTCCTCTGGTGATAAATCTTTTAAAGCAAGAATATGATCTTTATAACTTATAGTAAGATCAGTGCATTTGGTACACATTCTAAGAGGGGGTTCTACAATGGCTTCTAAACATAATGAACAATGAGTTTCCTCTATGTCAGACATGTTTAAACAGACTAGTAATGAGACCAGCAAGCTTGGAAAACACTTTAATAACTGTGAACAAGCAAAAAATAAAAACGGTACTGTGCCTTTAAGAGAAAAAACAATCACAGAAACTGCAAAATAGTGAAAAAAGCAGTAAATTTTACAAAATTTTTACAGTGTGTATAATAGACTTAAATAGCATTGCACCCACTTAGAAATGGATGATTAACCCCTTAGTTTCAAAACCGGATAAAAAAAAATGATATAAACGTTTTTAAACAGTCACAACCAACTGCCACAGCTCTACTGTGGCTCCTACCTGCCCATACAACGACTTTGGAAGGCACAAAAAACCCTTTAGAGAGGTCCTATATGTTTAGGGGACTCCTTCAGGGAAGCTGGAAGTCTCATGCTGCAAAAACAACTGCACAATTTAGGCCTGAGATTAGGCCCCTCCCAACCTGTACTCACAGTGAGAGGGCCTTAAAAAACTATCCCTAGGCAAAATCTAGTCAGCCATGTGGAAAAACTGGGCCCCAGAATAAAGTTTTATCACCATTTGTAATAAACGTTTATATACATCAAGCAAACGTTATATCTATTCAGTAATGAGAGTAAATAACAAAAATATTACCCTTTACAGCAAGCATGATACCAGTCGTTATTAAATCACTGTAATCAGGCTTACCTTAAATAAATCAGGTACTGTCAGCATTTTCTAGCTTATCCTCTCTCTAGAAAAATTTAAAACTGCACATACCTCAGAGCAGGTAGCCCTGCACGCTATTCCCCCAGCTGAAGTTACTCATCTCTTCAGTTATGTGTGAGAACAGCAGTGGATCTTAGTTACAAACTGCTAAGATCATCAAAAACCTCAGGCAGACTCTTCTTCAACTTTCTGCCTGAGGCTAAAATAGTACAACTCCGGTACCATTTGAAAATAATAAACTTTTGATTGAAGATAAACTACATTAATGCACCACATCTCTCTAGCAACTACCCTTGACGAGAGCTGCAAGAGAATTACTGGGGAGTGGCAGTTAGGGGAGGAGCTATATAGACAGCTCTGCTGTGGGTGATCCTCTTGCAGCTCCCTGTTGGGAAGGAGAATATCCCACAAGTAATGGATGATCCGTGTACTGGATACACCTTACAAGAGAAAACATAATTTATGCTTACCTGATAAATTTATTTCTCTTGTAGTGTATTCAGTCCACGGGTCATCCATTACTTATGGGATATATTCCCTTCCCAACAGGAAGTTGCAAGAGGATCACCCAAAGCAGAGCTGCTATATAGCTCCTCCCCTCACATGTCATATCCAGTCATTCGACCGAAACAAGACAAGAAAGGAGAAACCATAGGGTGCAGTGGTGACTGGAGTTTTAATTAAAATTTAGATCTGCCTTAAAAAAGACAGGGCGGGCCGTGGACTGAATACACTACAAGAGAAATAAATTTATCAGGTAAGCATAAATTATGTTTTCTCTTGTTAAGTGTATTCAGTCCACGGGTCATCCATTACTTATGGGATACCAATACCAAAGCTAAAGTACACGGATGATGGGAGGGACAAGGCAGGAACTTAAACGGAAGGAACCACTGCCTGAAGAACCTTTCTCCCAAAAACAGCCTCCGAAGAAGCAAAAGTGTCAAATTTGTAAAATTTTGAAAAGGTGTGAAGCGAAGACCAAGTCGCAGCCTTGCAAATCTGTTCAACAGAGGCCTCATTTTTAAAGGCCCAGGTGGAAGCCACAGCTCTAGTGGAATGAGCTGTAATTCTTTCAGGGGGCTGCTGTCCAGCAGTCTCATAGGCTAAACGTATTATGCTACGAAGCCAAAAGGAGAGAGAGGTTGCCGAAGCTTTTTGACCTCTCCTCTGTCCAGAGTAAACGACAAACAGGGAAGAAGTTTGACGAAAATCTTTAGTTGCCTGTAAATAGAACTTCAGGGCACGGACTACGTCCAGATTATGCAAAAGTCGTTCCTTCTTTGAAGAAGGATTAGGACATAATGATGGAACAACAATCTCCTGATTGATATTCCTGTTAGAAACTACCTTAGGTAAAAACCCAGGTTTAGTACGCAGAACTACCTTGTCCGAATGGAAAATCAGATAAGGTGAATCACAATGTAAAGCATATAATTCAGAGACTCTTCGAGCCGAGGAAGTAGCCATCAAAAACAGAACTTTCCAAGATAAAAGTTTAATATCAATGGAATGAAGGGGTTCAAATGGAACACCTTGAAGAACTTTAAGAACCAAGTTTAAGCTCCACGGCGGAGCAGCAGTCTTAAACACAGGCTTAATCCTAGCCAAAGCCTGACAAAAAGCCTGGACATCTGGAACTTCTGCCAGACGTTTGTGTAAAAGAATAGACAGAGCAGAAATCTGTCCCTTTAACGAACTAGCAGATAAGCCCTTTTCTAAACCCTCCTGTAGAAAGGACAATATCCTAGGAATCCTAACCTTACTCCATGAATAACTCTTGGATTCGCACCAATATAAATATTTACGCCATATCTTATGATAAATTTTTCTGGTAACAGGCTTCCGTGCCTGTATTAAGGTATCAATAACTGACTCTGAGAAGCCACGCTTTGATAGGATCAAGCGTTCAATCTCCATGCAGTCAGCCTCAGTGAAATTAGATTTGGATGATTGAAAGGACCTTGCATTAGAAGGTCCTGCCTCAGAGGTAGAGTCCATGGTGGACAGGACGACATGTCCACTAGGTCTGCATACCAGGTCCTGCGTGGCCATGCAGGCGCTATCAGAATCACTGATGCTCTCTCCTGTTTGATCTTGGCAATCAGTCGAGGGAGCAGAGGAAACGGTGGAAACACATAAGCCATGTTGAAGAACCAAGGAGCTGCTAGAGCATCTATCAGCGTCGCTCCCGGGTCCCTGGACCTGGATCCGTAACGAGGAAGCTTGGCGTTCTGGCGAGATGCCATGAGATCCAGTTCTGGTTTGCCCCAACGATGGACCAGTTGAGCAAACACCTCCGGATGGAGTTCCCACTCCCCCGGATGAAAAGTCTGACGACTTAGAAAATCTGCCTCCCAGTTCTCCACGCCTGGGATGTGGATCGCTGACAAGTGGCAAGAGTGAGACTCTGCCCAGCGAATTATCTTTGAGACTTCTAACATCGCTAGGGAACTCCTGGTTCCCCCTTGATGGTTGATGTAAGCCACAGTCGTGATGTTGTCCGACTGAAATCTGATGAACCTCAGTGTTGCTAACTGAGGCCAAGCTAGAAGAGCCCTGAATATTGCTCTTAACTCTAGAATATTTATTGGGAGGAGTTTCTCCTCCTGAGTCCACGATCCCTGAGCCTTCAGGGAGTTCCAGACTGCGCCCCAGCCTAGAAGGCTGGCATCTGTTGTTACAATCGTCCAATCTGGCCTGCAAAAGGGCATACCCTTGGACAGATGGACCCGAGATAGCCACCAAAGGAGAGAATCTCTGGTCTCCAGATCCAGATTTAGTAGAGGGGACAAATCTGAGTAATCCCCATTCCACTGACCTAGCATGCACAATTGCAGCGGTCTGAGATGAAGGCGCGCAAATGGCACTATGTCCATTGCCGCTACCATTAAGCAGATTACTTCCATGCACTGAGCCACTGACGGGCGTGGAATGGAATGAAGGATACGGCAAGCATGTAAAAGTTTTGATAACCTGGCCTCCGTCAGGTAAATTTTCATTTCTACAGAATCTATCAGAGTCCCTAGGAAGGAGACCCTTGTGAGTGGTGATAGAGAACTCTTTTCCACATTCACCTTCCACCCATGCGACCTCAGAAATGCCAGAACTATCTCTGTATGAGACTTGGCAATTTGAAAGCTTGACGTCTGTATCAGGATGTCGTCTAGATACAGAGCCACCTCTATGCCTCGCGGTCTTAGAACCACCAGAAGTGAGCCCAGAACCTTTGTAAAGATTCTCGGGGCCGTACCTAATCCGAAGGGGAGAGCTACAAATTGGTAATGCCTGTCTAGAAAGGCAAATCTTAGGAATCGATGATGATCTTTGTGAATCTGTATGTGAAGGTAGGCATCCTTTAAGTCCATTGTGGTCATGTACTGACCCTCTTGGATCATGGGTAGGATGGTCCGAATAGTTTCCATTTTGAATGATGGAACTCTTAGAAATTTGTTTAAGATCTTTAGGTCCAAGATTGGTCTGAAGGTTCCCTCTTTCTTGGGAACCACAAACAGATTTGAATAAAATCCCTGTCCTTGTTCCGTTCGCGGAACTGGGTGGATCACCCCCATTACTAGGAGTTCTTGTACACAGCGTAGGAATGCCTCTTTCTTTATCCGGTTTTCTGATAACCTTGAAAGATGAAATCTCCCTTGTGGAGGAGAAGCTTTGATGTCCAAAAGATATCCCTGAGATATGATCTCAAACGCCCAGGGATCCTGGACATCTCTTGCCCACGCCTGGGCGAAGAGAGAAAGTGTGCCCCCCACTAGATCCGTTTCTGGATAGGGGGCCATCCCTTCATGCTGTCTTAGGGGCAGTAGTAGGTTTTCTGGCCTGCTTGCCCTTGTTCCAGGACTGGTTAGTTTTCCAGGCCTGTCTGTAACGAGCAACAGTTCCTTCCTGTTTTGGAGCGGAGGAAGTTGATGTTGCTCCTGCCTTGAAGTTTCGAAAGGCACGAAAATTAGACTGTTTGGCCTTTGATTTGGCCCTGTCCTGAGGAAGAGTATGACCCTTACCTCCAGTAATGTCAGCGATAATTTCTTTCAAGCCGGGCCCGAATAAGGTTTGCCCCTTGAAAGGAATATTAAGCAATTTAGATTTAGAAGTCACGTCAGCTGTCCAGGATTTAAGCCATAGCGCTCTGCACGCCTGGATGGCGAATCCGGAGTTCTTAGCCGTTAGTTTAGTTAAATGTACAATGGCATCAGAAACAAATGCATTAGCTAGCTTAAGTGCTTTAAGCTTGTCCATAATTTCATCCAATGGAGCTGTGTGAATGGCCTCTTCTAGAGACTCAAACCAGAATGCCGCAGCAGCAGTGACAGGCGCAATGCATGCAAGGGGCTGTAAGATAAAACCTTGTTGAACAAACATTTTCTTAAGGTAACCTTCTAATTTTTTTATCCATTGGATCCGAAAAAGCACAACTATCCTCCACCGGGATAGTGGTACGCTTAGCTAAAGTAGAAACTGCTCCCTCCACCTTAGGGACCGTCTGCCATAAGTCCCGTGTAGTGGCGTCTATTGGAAACATTTTCCTAAATATAGGAGGTGGGGAAAAGGGCACACCGGGTCTATCCCACTCCTTGCTAATAATTTCTGTAAGCCTTTTAGGTATAGGAAAAACGTCAGTATACACCGGTACCGCATAGTATCTATCCAGCCTACATAATTTCTCTGGAATTGCAACTGTGTTACAGTCATTCAGAGCCGCTAAAACCTCCCCTAGCAATACACGGAGGTTCTCAAGCTTAAATTTAAAATTAGAGATCTCTGAATCCGGTTTCCCTGGATCAGATCCGTCACCCACAGAATGAAGCTCTCCGTCCTCATGTTCTGCAAACTGTGACGCAGTATCGGACATGGCTCTCACAGCACCAGCACGCTCTGCCCTTATCCCAGAGCAATCGCGCTTGCCTCTTAATTCTGGTAATTTAGATAATACTTCTGTCAGGGTATTATTCATAATAGTAGCCATGTCTTGTAAAGTGATTTGTATGGGCGTCTTTGATGTACTTGGCGCCACAATATCACGCGCCTCCTGAGCGGGAGGCGAAGGTACTGACACGTGAGGAGAGTTAGTCGGCATAACTTCCCCCTCGTTGTCTGGTGATAATTCCTTTATAGATAAAGACTGACCTTTATTATTTAAAGTGAAATCAATACATTTAGTACACATATTTCTATGGGGCTCCACACTGGCCTTCAAACATAGTGAACAAACAGATTCATCTGTGTCAGACATGTTTAAACAGACTAACAATGAGACTAGCAAGTTTGGAAAACACTTTAAAATAAATTTACAAGCAATATAGAAAACGCCACTGCGCCTTTAAAAAGCACAAAAAAACTGTCACAGTTGAAATAACAATGAACCAAATCAGTTATAGCAACCAAATTTTCACAGTAAATGTATTAAGTTAGCAGAGCATTGCACCCACTTGCAAATGGATGATTAACCCCTTAATACCCAAAACGGATAATCAATAGAGAAAAAAAACATTTTTTAACACAGTCAAACACACTGTCACAGGTCTGCTGTGACTGATTACCTCCCTTAAAAATGACTTTTGAAGTCCCTTGAGCTCTCTAGAGACGTCCTGGGTCATGCAGGAAGAAGCAGGAAGACTGAGACTGAATTTTTACTGCGCAAAAAAGCGCTAAAATAGGCCCCTCCCACTCATTATTACAACAGTGGGAGCCTCAGTTAACTGTTTCTATGCAGAAATATATGTCAGCCATGTGGAAAAATTCATGCCCCAATAAGTTTTATCACCAATGTACCTCACAAAAACGATTAAACATGCCAGCAAACGTTTTAAACATCCTTTTTTAAAGAGTATGTATCTCTATTGATAAGCCTGATACCAGTCCTTCTACTGCATTTTAAGGCTTATTATATTACTTCAGTATTAGTAGCATTTTCTTAGTCAAATTCCATTCCTTAGAAAATTACTTTACTGCATATACATTAATCAGCCTGATACCAGTCGCTTTCACTGCATTTAAGGCTGTACTTACATTACATCGGTATCAGCAGTATTTTCTTAGTCAATTCCATTCCTTAGAAAAATATTTTACTGCACATACCTTATTTGCAGGAGACCCCGCACGCTATTCCCTTTCTGAAGTTACCCCACTCCTCAGAATGTGCGAGAACAGCCAGTGGATCTTAGTTACTTCTGCTAAGATCATAGAAAACGCAGGCAGATTCTTCTTCCAAATACTGCCTGAGAAAAAAACAGCACACTCCGGTGCCATTTAAAAATAACAAACTTTTGATTGAAGAAATAATTAAGTATAAAACACCACACTCCTCTCACGACCTCCATCTATGTTGAGGGTTGCAAGAGAATGACTGGATATGACATGTGAGGGGAGGAGCTATATAGCAGCTCTGCTTTGGGTGATCCTCTTGCAACTTCCTGTTGGGAAGGGAATGTATCCCATAAGTAATGGATGACCCGTGGACTGAATACACTTAACAAGAGAAAATATCTATTTCAAATACACAAATAAACATAGAGGGGCAATTTCCCACACATTTAAAACTCTGCAGCAAGTACAGACAGTTTTTAGAAACATATTAATTGGGAAATATTTTTACAGAACAATGTCTCTAACTTCTTCCTTTCCAAGCTTGGTAAAGCAAAGCAGTCAGCACAAAAACTGTGACATTTAGTAGTTGATAAATGATGTTGACATCCTCAAGATGAAAACCTACCTAGACACATAAAATGCTGCTGGTCTGATACAAGACAGAAAGACATATATAATATTTCATGGTGCAGGTTGGATCAACACCACAATATAACAAGGAAGAAATGCAGCGTCTGATGAAACTCACAAGCAAACAAAGCAAAGGTATAGAGCTTGGATTTTATTAAATGTAACAGTTAAATCAAAACTGAGCAAAATTAAAAAAGAAAAAAAAAATCAACATTTGTAAATTTTTATTATTTCCCCATGCCAGTAACAATAATCTTAGCTTTACTGTCTAAAGTACGCTACCATGCAAGCCATAATCATAGAAATGTGCTGCCGAGCATCCTATAAAAGAGGGGGCTAACTGTATGCTTGCCAAGCAAATACAAAATATTCTGATTTCAAGTCATTGCAAGTTAATAACAACGTGTAACTCTGGTATTACTGTAAAGACATTCTTCAATGACAAAAATGCAGATTTGGAAGATTCTATGAAAGATTCAGAACATTATGTTTTACAGTAGGGTTTTATGACTGCTAATAATATTATTCATATAATTATTGTAAATTATCTCTAACATGTTTAGGTTAAGACTTTTAGAAAGCTTCCAACAAGCAAAGAGAATACATTTGTGGAAAAATATCAATATAAGCTTTGCACTAAATTCTGAAATGTTTACAAGCTAAATTATGAGCCAATGTCTTACCAATAATGTGCTCAGTGTGTCTCATTTTACATATGGCTTCTAGACATGTCTTAGGACAGATTCTGACAATTCTGAGATCCATCAGAGTTTGTAGAAATTAGTAAATGTAATTTTTTCAAAGTATGAAGTCTGCCAATGATTATTTGATTTACAGCAAACAAAGAGGCCTATTTATCAAAGGTCTTGCCGTCCGCAAGACCTCGCTGAATGCGGAGAGCAATACGCTCTCCACATTTCACATTGCACCAGCACCTTACAAGAGCTGCTGGTGCAATGTCGCCCCCCTGCTGACTCGCGGCCGCCAGCAGGGAGGTGTCAGTCAACCCGATCGTACTCGATCGGGTTGAATTCCAGCGATTCCTGTCCACCTCATCAGAGCAGGCGGACAGGGTTATGGAGACTCGCCAGAAACACGGGCCCACAAGCTCCATTCGGAGCTTGATAAATGGGCCCCAAAATGTCTAAATATGGCCCAGGATAAGTGCTGATTTATTATGTAACACTACATTTATGGCAAAGAAAATACCAAATGTGGTTACCTAACAACAATGCCATAGTTCTGGTTCCTAGCTCAGCAACTTTCAATAAGCTAGAATTGTATTTTTGCATGACAATAATTAATAAGTAATTGAATTTTGCCCTAGATCAGGGGTGGCAAACCTATAGCACGAGTACCCAAGATGGCCCTCAAAACAGGCATTCCGCTTCATGGCTACCTCCATAGTCCTTGGTTTCTTTGGCTGCAGCTGTACTACTTAAAACATTTTACATATGAATCAACAATAAAATGTAGTTGTTGATAAATACTTTGAATTTACTGATACTTTAATGCCCCTTTACATTTAAAAAAAACATTTTTATTCTGTGGGCACACACTCTAAAAAAGGTTCACCACCCCGGGCCTAGATCATTATGGATCCTCACTCAAGCTCCCAATAATCCCAGATTAATCTAATGGCTAGTGTGACACCCAGCAATAGACAAAGAGAACAAAATGCACAAACTATATTGATTTACATTAAAAAGCACTGTGTTGGGACAATGCAATTTAATAAAGTTTGTGCTTAAATAATCCTTGCCATTCATTTCAAGTGGAGGGTGTTGAGCTAGCCATTGGATGCTTCGTGTCCCGCTGGGAGTTTGCTTGAGGACTGTTGTTATGGCAACAAAGGGAAGCCATATGTGTCCATCTAATCTTAGTTCTGATGATCTCAGGACCAGAGTAAATCATTCATAGATACTGGAGGGTATAGCCACCGGAACCGTGTTATTTATTAAGAATAATGGCAGACCTATGCAATGGTGTTATATTTAAATAATGTTTATAATGCATCTGAAACAATTAGGGTCATATAGAAGCTATCTTTAAAGGTAGCAAATCCACTTTAAATAGAAAACAATTGTATGTTTTATATCCCAGAGCGACTACACATAGTACTCATTGTGGCTCCACTTGCATATAAGAGATATTTATTATTTCAGCATTTTCAAACTTCAAATATTAATAAACATCACAAAATCCTCAAAGAAAAATACCCCAGAGGTCACTTTGTAGATATATTTAAGAAATGCTAACTGCATTCTTTATATCTATAAAAGATTATTTCTGTATAATGTCTTATGTCATATACCTATTCATATTACACGTCCATATAGAGAACCAGGCACTCATGTTCTATAAAATCCAATACTGCTGATTTTATGATCTATATTTTTATATATATATATATATATATATATATATATATATATATATATATATATATATATACACTATATATATATTTATATATATATATCATCCAACGCTGTAACGCCTTAACTTCCAGAAAGAACTATAATATACTACTATGTAATACAATACAGATCTCTGGCACCCATTAAGATAATGGCTTTTTTATTTTAAAAAAAGTGCATAGTCCTTTTCTGCTATTGTCGATTAAAAATATATCTGTAGAATTACAAGATGTCATGTAAAAACCAAATCATTCATATACACCAACTTATTTAGAGTGGTACCAAATAGAATAAGAATCAAGACATTCTCCAGGATTAAGATAGTTTGATACTGCCTGGTTTTCAAGTGCTCGACTGAAATATTATGAGACAGAGTAATTCATGTATTGTATCTATTCATGGTTGCCATACTGAATACCAATTGAATCATGACACTAACTGAGGTTAAAACACACATACAATGTTATATGACAAATAAATAAGTGTGTGCAGCATTAACATTAATGGTAAAACAAAACAATAAATGTGAAAGCATAACTGAGTGTATAAAATAATACTGAGTTGCATAATTGCAGTATAAGCCATCTGCACTTAAGAAATCATCTGATCAGTCACTACAATGTAGAAATCACATGGAATCGTCTAGTGACTGCTGAAGGGATTCAGTTTATCTAACAGGTTAAGCTAAGTGCCTAATGAGAGTTGCTCCAAAGATATCCACAGCTGTTTGTCTCTTCGTCAAAGAGAATTCCCAGCATCATTAATGAATATATTCACTCATCAGTGGTACTGGACCAAGAGTAGATTGCGAGTGCTGATTGCCGTATTTTTAGCTGGTGTTTGGTGGGGCTCTATAGCACCTTCATTATGTATCAATAAAATAAGCAGAATTCCAAACAAGGCAGGTGTTAGAAATATAAAAGCCATAAATGGATTTGAGCATATGATCAACCGGCTGGATGAGGGAGGCACATAAGCAATTCAGCACTGGAAGCCCTCGGGCTATGCTTGGCACTGCAATGATTAGTTCTAATCTCTGCAAACTGTCCACATTTCCCTGTTTAATCCTTGTCCCAGGGTTTTGTCATCTCTCCAGAGAACAAAAGACTGGTTGATTTCAGCACTTTTAATTGACTACCAAAATGAAAGGAAATGACAGGTGCAAGGATGCCATCCCACATGCTAATGGTGTTCTCATTTAACAATAAAGGATACAAATTCCTATACCAAGGATCCAGCTCTGCTCTGTGCTGGTATCATAACTGGCACAGCACCTATTCTCTCCAGTGCGGCCTGGCTCACAGCATAAGACCTAGTTTGGGATGGCTTTGGTTTTCTGCCAACTGTGCCGTTGCTCCTAACTCCAGTCTTAGGAGAGGGGGCAGTGTTGGTTGTGACCACTAATGTCTTTGGTGGACCTGGGGTAGGTTGTCCACCATTAGCATAATTTAACCTTATATGACCCGCCACTGAACGGGCAGAAGACTGACGCACACCGTTGCCATTATAGTGAACGTAAGATCCAGAATTATAATTAGGCTTGGTCTTATTCCAGTAGTGGCCATTGTAGGTGTTGGTGGATGTAAAGGTGTCTTGCTCGGATGAGGATGCATCAGGGTGAAATGCTTTGGTAGAGGACGAACACTTTGGTGGAAGATCATCTTCTCTATAAAACAAAATATAAAATAGTTACAGCAATAATATTGTATTGTGATGCATAGGTTTTACTCTATACTTATCTCATAATCAAACTTCAATGGGAGCCTCATTCTCATGCCGTCAGACAATACATGAGAACTAGCACAGCGTAGGGGGTAAGTTGTGAAGCGATGGGCAGAAGATTATAAATATATATGTATATAGTTATGTGTTTATATGTGTATATACACATATTAACCCATAAATATATATGTATTTAAGCATATACATACAGTGGGTCAAAAAAGTATTTAGTCAGCCACCAATTGTGCAAGTTCTCCCACTTAAGAAGATGAGAGAGGCCTGTAATTTTCAATGCCCTTGCTGATGGAAGGAGGTTTGCACTCAAAATCTCACGATACATGGCCCCATTCATTCTTTCATGTACACGGATCAGTCGTCCTGTTCCCTTTGCAGAGAAACAGTCCCAAAGCCTGATGTTTCCACCCCCACAGTAGGTATGGTGTTCTTTGGTTGCAACTCAGCATTCTCTCTCCTCCAAACACGAGTTGTGTTTATACCAAACAGTTCTACTTTGGTTTCATCTGACCATATGACATTCTCCCAATCCGCTTCTGGATCATCCAAATGCTCTCTAGCATACTTCAGACGGGCCCGGACATCTGCTGGCTTAAGCAGGTGGACACGTCTGGCACTGCAGGATCTGAGTCCCTGGCGGCGTAGTGTGTTACTGATGGTGGCCTTTGTTACGTTGGTCCCAGCTCTCTGCAGGTCATTCACTAGGTCCCCCCGTGTGGTTCTGGGATGTTTGCTCACCGTTCTTGTGATCATTTTGACCCCACGGATGAGATCTTGCGTAGAGCCCCAGATCGAGGGAGATTATCAGTGGTCTTGTATGTCTTCCATTTTCTAATTATTGCTCCCACAGTTGATTTCTTCACACCAAGCTGCTTGCCTATTGCAGATTCAGTCTTCCCAGCCTGGTTCATTGTCTGGATTTGTTTCCACATTTTGTCTCTCATAGTTGAGGTATACCTATGATGAAAATTACAGGCCTCTCTCATCTTCTTAAGTGAGAGAACTTGCACAATTGGTGGCTGACTAAATACTTTTTTGCCCCACTGTGTATATTTACAGGGAACACACAGTTTCCATAGACTGCAATGTAAAGGCACTTTTCAGTGCTATTTTTTCTAACACCCCTCAGTCGCCACTTTTAGCCCCATAACTGCTTTTTGCAGTTACTTTATTGAAACATAAAGATGCTACTTTTTACTAAAGATTACTACACTTAAATCTGGGGGCAATTGGGGGACACTTTGTGAATTTAACTCCAGCGAAGCAGCAGCAATGCACAACTAGGAGCTAGCTGAACATATCAATGACAAGAGGCATATGTGCATAGCCACAAATTGCCAACTAGCTCCCAGAAGTGCATTGCTGCTCCAGAGCCTATCCATGTATGCTTTTCAACAAAGGAGAAAATTAAATACATTTGATAATTGAAAAGTCTCTTAAAATTGCATACTCTACACCAACTATGAAATGTTAATTTTCATTTTTATTTAACTTTAAGTACTTTTTAGGGAAGCACCTAGAAATGTTCAGCAGTCCTTATTCCCAGCAAATTGCATTTGCTATATAGATCAATTTGCAATGCCCATTTGGCCTACTTGTAAAGTTTAGCATTAGGAAGCTGTGTCATTATGCTATATTTTTCTATGAAGAAAATGGCTTGTTTTTATTAATGTAAAACTAGACATTTATCTGTTATCTATTTTATTTTAAGATTAGTCGTCCTAATATACTATATTCATTGTTACATATTACTGTTGCCCAGATTTCAGTCAGATTATATATATATATACACACGTACAAATATAAGATTTATATCTGTCTGTCTGTCTATAGATCTATCTATTTATCTATATATATATATATATATATATTTATATATATACTGTGTATATATTAACTGTGTATATACACTCACCGATTACTTTATTAGGTACATCTGTTCAATTGCGTGGTAACACAAATTGCTAATCAGCCAATCACATGGCAGCAACTCAATGCCTTTAGGCATCTAGTCGTGGTGAAGACGACTTGCTGAAGTTCAAACTGAGCATCAGACAGGGGAAGAAAGGGGATTTAAGTTACTTTGAATGTGGCATGGTTGTTGGAGCCAGAGGGGCTGGTCTGAGTATTTAAAAAACTGCTGATCTACTGGGATTTTCACGCACAACCATCGCTAGGGTTTATAGAGAATTGTCTGAAAAAGAGAAAATATCCAGTGAATGACAGTTGTGTGGACGAAAACCACTTGTTGATGTCAGAGGAGTATGGACAGACAGGTTCAAGATGATAGAAAGGCAACAGTAACTCAAATAATCACTTGTTATAACCAAGGTATGCAGAATACCATCTCTGAATGCACAACACCTTGAAGCAGATGGGCTACAGCAGCAGAAGACAACACCGGGTGCCACTCCTGTCACCTAAGAACTGGAAACTGAGGCTACAATTTGCACAGGCTCACTAAAATTAGACAATAGAAGATTGGAAAAACGTTGCCTGGTCTGATGAGTCTCGATTACAGCTGCAATATTCAGATGGTAGGGTCAGAATTTGATCTAATCAACATGAAAGCATAGATCCATCCTGCCTTTTATCAACAGGTCAGGCTGGTTCTGGTGGATACTTCAAGCAGGATAATGCACCATGTCAAAAGGAGGTCCAAACCGGTACTAGCAAGGTGTACCTAATAAAGTACTGGTGAGTGTATATTTACTATATATATATATATATATATATATATATAGTAACTCACAAAAGTGAGAACACCCCTCACATTTTTGTAAATATTTTATTATATCTTTTCATGTGACAACACTGAAAAAAATGACACCTTGCTACAATTTAAAGTAGTGAGTGTGCATCCTGTATAACAGTGTGAATTTGCTGTCCCCTCAAAATAACTCAACACACAGCCATTAATGTCAAACCGTTGGCAACAAAAGTAAGTACACCCTTAAGTGGAAATGTCCAAACTGGGCCCAATTAGCCATTTTTCCTCCCCAGTGTCATGTGACTCATTAGTGTTACAAGGTCTCAGTTGTGAATGGGGAGCAGGTGTGTTAAATTTGGTGTTATCGCTCTTACACTCTCTTATAAAGGTCACTGAAAGTTCAACATGGCACCTCATGGCAAAGAACTCTCTGAAGATCTGAAAAAAGGAATTGTTGCTCTACATAAAGATGGCCTAGGCTATAAGAAGATTGCCTAGACCCTGAAAATGAGCTGCAGCATGGTGGGCAAGACCATACAGTGGTTTCACAGGACAGGTTCCACTCAGAACATGCCTCGACATGGTTGACCAAAGAAATTGAGTGCACGTGCTCAGCGTCATATTCAGAGGTTTTCTTTGTGAAATAGACGTATGAGTGCTGCCAGCATTGCTGCAGAGTTTGGAGGGGTGGGGGGTCAACCTGTCAGCGCTCAGACCATACTCTGCACACTGCATCAAATTGGTCTGCATGTCTGTCCTCCCAGAAGGAAGCCTCTTCTAAAAATGATGCACAAGAAAGCTTGTAAACATTTTGCTGAAGACAAGCAGATTAAGGAGATGGATTACTGGAACCATGTCCTGTGGTCCGGTGAGACCAAGATAAACTTATTTGGTTCAGATGGTGTCAAGCGTGTGTGGCAGCAACCAGGTGAGGAGTACAAAGACAAGTGTATCTTGCCTAGTCAAGCATAATGGTGGGAGTATCATGGTCTGGGCCAGCATTAGTGCTGCCGGCACTGGGGAGCTACAGTTCATTGAGGGAACCATGAATGCCTACATGTACTGTGATATACTGAAGCAGAGCATGCCCCCCTCCCTTTGGAGACTGGGCCGCAGGGTAGTATTCCAACATGATAACGACCCCAAACACACCTCCAAAACGACCACTGCCTTACTAAAGAAGCTGATGGTAAAGGTGATGGACTTGCCAAGCATGTCTCCAGACCTAAACCCTATTGAGCATCTGTGGGGCATCCTCAAATGGAAGGTGGGGAAGCGCTCCTTGATGTCGTAATGGGGGAGTGGAATAGCTGTGTGTTGAGTTATTTTGAGGGGGCAGCAAATTTACACTGTTATACAGGCTGTACACTCACTACTTTACATTGAAGCAAAGTATCATTTCTTCAGTGTTGTCTCATAAAAAAATATAATAAAATATTTAGAAAAATGTGAGGGGTGTACTCACTTTTGTGAGATACTGTGTGTGTGTATATATATATATATATACACATACTGTATATATATATATATATATATATATACTGTAAAAATGTGAGGGGTGTACTCACTTTTGTGAGATACTGTGTATATATATATATATATATATATATATATATATATATATATATATATATATACACACACATACTGTATCTATATATATATATATATATAAAAAAAACACAAACATACACACAGATAATAGCAAAAGGCTCATTTCACAATAAATATGAGCATACTATCAAGGCAGTACTATCTAGCAAGTGGTGTATATTTCTCTGTCACACATTGTCCCTTGCCACATGCACAGCAATAAAGATTTGATACCTAATTTCATTAGGGATTTCATCCTCTTCTTCCTTATGTTTGTTCCTCCAGTAGACCAAGCACACAGCTACGACAACTAAACAAATGATTAACACCAGCACGCCTGCCGCAATAGCTCCGGCAATAAGTCCCACGCTTTGGTGCTGAGCTACGGAAAGAAATCAGAGACTTGAAACCTAACATTGAAAATTATTATTCAGGTTAATCAAATAAATAAATAACATTTGTGGTTTGTATAATAAAAGCACTAAGAGGATTATATAACACAAAGGGTCACATTTTTATTTAAAGATCTGTTAGGCTAAGTTTTCTCAGGTGCCTTCTTGCCATTTTTCCTCTTTGTTTCCAGCGGTATTAAATAAGCATGCACTCTTACTCTATCTGTCTCTCTGTCTGTCTCTCTATAGCTCTCTATCATGTAGCTAGCCCCCCACCCAGCCCTTGGGCCCCGGTGGCACAGCACCTGCTGCATAAATGGTAGTTCCAACCCCTGATCCTTTCTATATATCTACTCTATCACCTACTGTATCTGTCTATATCTATCTAGCTACTGTATCTATCTGTCTGTCTATCTATCTATCTATCTATCTATCTATCTATCTATCTATCTATCTATCTATCTATCTATCATCTATCTATCAATCATCTATCTGTCTACAGTACCTACCTATCATATACTATAGGTCCCTAGATTTAGCAAGCAGTAGAGGACCTACTCAATAGAGGGCCCAGGTGCAAAATATTTTTAGGGCCCCCCCAAAGGTAACTCAGTAGTAGCAATACCAATAATATAGATAGATGATACAAACATAAATAGATGCAACCTAATTAAAGGTTCCCTGCATTAGATTGTACACATTCTACACACACCTATGTATAGACTGGCTACTATGGGGCCAACAATGGAAGTTCCACCCCTGCAGCCACAAAATAGCTGTACTGGAACTTATTTTGCTACAGAAGTAAGAAAATAATTTGTATCACACGAGCTGCCAAGCAGGTGTCCCATGAGCACTCTGAACCATAGGTAGTTGTTTAGTTTGTTTAATTAGACATCTGACTTTATAATGTAGGATGTGTCTTCATTGCAAAATGTAGGGTTCTTTATATATAAATGTTTACTTTATTTTTTCAAGTGTAACATACTTGCATGATATGTAATTGTTATGTACAAATAATGTACAGTCGAAGAATAGAACAAACTGCTTATTGAGCAGGTTTCATACACACTCGTCAGGCTCCTGAGGACCTCATCATTAAGTCTATGTTAGAAATCCATTGAGGGACATCCAAATCCCTGTAGAATAAAACAGTGGGCCCTGGATTGAGAGCACAAATGTGAACTTACCTTCATGAAGATAACTCATAATTCCTTGATATGAATGACTCAAATCCATCAAAATAAATGCTTCAAATTGATGCTGCCATGAATTCCTTCAATAACAGCTCTTAACTGGCTATGAACATCTCTGCAGCCAATCCAGAGCTGATACAGAAGTAATTCAGGAAAGTGAACATGTATTGATCATTGGTAGTGCTTACAAAAGAAGATGTCTTCCTGAAGGTAAGTACCATCTGTAAGTTTTCTAATCAGTGCCCATGTCATGGCATTAGTTAGTATTCACACTCATGTGCCCACTTGACTGTGATATTATCAAAACTATAAATTATACTATTATAAACACTGCAACAGGATTGCAGCCTGGTCTAAAAGTGATAATTGAAATCAGAAGTGATTTAGTTTTGTGGACCCACAAAATAGAGGAGCAAAAATTGTGGACATTGTTAGGAAATGTATTATTATTTATGTTTTTCATAGTCATACATTTGGATGCTTAGCTTACGGCTTCTAGATTATTGATGTGTGGCCCCTGTATGTTAGGAAGTTGGCTATCACTGGTCGTATGAATGTAAAGTATTAATATTAGGGAATGCAAGAATAAGTGGCATATGCTGTATGAAATGACAGAAGAGATTTCATAAATTCTGTGATGCATATAGAGGAACAACAGTGCATATGTATTTAATCATTTTAGAAAGTTCTCATGGCTGTAGGGTCAGCTGACAAGGATACCACATGGCTATAATATAATAATATAATATGATGTAATATAGAATAATATACTAATAATAATAATAATATGTAAATGTATAAACTGCTAAGCAATAAAACCAATAGTATTTTTCTATATTGATTATTTTGCAATAAAGCATGTGTCCATACACTTCCCATCAAGCCTGGACAATACGGCAGAGTGAGGATAAACTATTGGCTGAAGGGGCGGGGTTAAGATGGGTCAGGGTGTGGCTTGTCCAATCAGGGGTGAGGCTGGGCAGTACTCAGTTTTATTTTGCAAAACTGAGCATTCATTAGGAAGGTTTAATGGAGAGACACAGCAGCGAAACATGGACAATATCGCAAAATATGGGACATTTGGGAACTCTCCAAGGAAAATACAAAAAAACATGAAGTTTGGGATGCACAGTTCAGTTTTATAATCTTATTTTAACGATAACTTACGTGCAACAACCTGAAGGTCTAAAAGGCAGGTACTTGTTCCCATGAGGTTGGATGACACACACTGGTAACGTCCTGAGGATGCCGTGCTTATATTTCTCAGCAAAATTGTCCCCTGAAATTGATCTGTAAAGAACATTTATAAATGTATATGCGCAAAATTTATTTTACAGTAGGATAATATCACTAATTCATATATAGTAGAAACTAATTAAAGACATATAGATACAATATGTATATATTATTCTAACAATATCTTTACATATTCATTTAAGAACTCATCCTATTAAGTACCTACACAAATCATAGTTTTTTTTTTCTTTGTTTGTTTGATTTGGTTTTTTCTTCCTTAGTTTTTTAATACTTGGGTGATATTTGTCATATTCCTTTGTCAGTGTCACTGAATGGAAATCGGTTTAAATTGATACAAAAACAGAGAAACTGCTACAGGCACCTAATTTATTCATATTTATAATGCTATATAGTTTATCAATAAAGGTAGTTATTCCAAATGAATAATGTTGATTTTCTTAATGATTTCAGTGTAATGTTTTATTATGATATGCATAAGATAATAGGTTCTAATAAAATAAATAAAAAGTTTATGATATTGTAAATGTAACTTCTTGTACAGTATTTTTACCCAAGGTTATAAAATTGTTTATGTCTTATAACCACTCTCAATGGCGCCAATATTGTACTTGTGTTTTAGCGCAAGGTTTTTGCTAATTACTCATGATGTAATGCCAAAGGAATGTTTAAAAGGGTATAAATACCCCTTCCCTTAACTCATAAGGGGGCAGAAAATATTATCTGAACCAAAATGCTGTCAAGACTGTCTAGTATGGTATAATATTTATTTATAAGCAATCATGATTAAACTATTGTAACTCTGCAACATTGGATTCATATTTTTACATTTTCATTGTATTTATTTAGCAAAATACATTTTTCTTTTTGTAATTCTATACTGCATATTTGTACAATAATATATATATATATATATATATATATATATATATACAGTGTATATATATATATATATATATATATATATTTATACTTTTTTGCACGCCTTTTTCTATATATATTGTACTCATAAGATATGAGACCATGTTTACTTATAAAATATTAGAGGTAGGTGCCTGGAATTTAAAATTCAGAATAACCTTTCTCTAAGGCATTATAAGGGGGAAAAGATATAAATTGTTACAAAACAAACCCAAGCTGAATTATAATATTTACAGGCCATATGTCAAAAAGATATTAATTCAGAAGTGCCTACACCTCCCTAGAACCATCACTGATAGTGGGGTAGGGGTCGGAAGGGCTTCTTTAGAGTTTAGAGCTGGACAAACTGAACCACTACTGCACATGCTCAGAATGCTGTGGTTATTGGCATGTGCATGTGCATTGTACTTTCCACCTTGCCAACATGCATCACTCAGCCGATGCAGCCTCTGATTGGTTTATTGCTCTGTCATATTTATTTTTTCTTTTTAAAATCTTATTTTACGGGGGCAGGAATATGTCATTCAAGAAAAGTAAATGTCTATATGATTTCTGGGACAAGTACATAGACAAACAATTTTTTTAACTTAACATATTTAGTTTACACATAAGGCACTTCAAGTGATTCATTTAATTGCACCAATTTCATGTCCATTTAAACTACTTCTAATACTGATTAATATATAGATTGCAGGACAGAGAAAGTAGGCACGCTAATTTCTAAATCATAACACCATAATAAATGCAGGGGGGAATTCTATTTCAGATAAAGAATACGCTCTAATACAAGGTCATGAACTGAAAGAAGAGCAATTAAATCTTACAATTAATTGTAGAATTTTATTTCCCACCAAGCCTTTTTTTCAATTACTCTGAATGAAGTCCAGAAGATTGGCTATGAACTGCACTCACAAACCCTCCTCTCCTAACTCGTGTCAAGTGGGAAAGAATAATGTCAGATTGAATCATTACACACTGAACCATTTGTATGATTTATGATTCACACAAACTCATTAATTTTCCGGTCTGCAAACTGAGTCTTTGTCAGCATGTTCTAGACAACCGAAGTAGAAAACTGGACAACATATTAATAGTAACAAGTCCTGCACTCTAACACAATCACACCCACATACACACACAAATAAAATATATACACATACATAAACACACAAATAAAATATATACACATACATAAACACACAAATAAAATATATACACATACATAAACACACAAATAAAATATATAAACATACATAAACAAACACACACACACATACAATATATACACATACATACACAAACACACACACACACAAATACAATATATACACATACATACACAAACACACACACACATACAATATATACACATACATACACAAACACACACACACACACATACAATATATACACATACATACACAAACACACACACACATACAATATATACACATACATACACAAACACATACACACACAAATACAATATATACACATACATACACAAACACACACACACATACAATATATACACATACATACACAAACACAATATATACACATACATACACAAACACATACACACACAAATACAATATATACACATACATACACAAACACATACACACACAAATAAAATATATACACATACATACACAAACACATACACACACAAATAAAATATATACACATACATACACAAACACATACACACACACATACAATATATACACATACATACACAAACACATACACACACACAAATACAATATATACACATACATACACAAACACATACACACACACATACAATATATACACATACATACACAAACACATACACACACACATACAATATATACACATACATACACACACAAACAATATATACACATACATACACACAAATAAAATATATACATACACACACACATACAATATATACACATACACACACACATACAATATATACACATACATACACAAACACATACACACACACATACAATATATACACATACATACACAAACACATACACACACAAATACAATATATACACATACATACACAAACACATGCACACACAAATACAATATATACACATACATACACAAACGCATACACACACAAATACAATATATAGACATACATACACAAACACATACACACACAAATACAATATATACACATACATACACAAACACATACACACACACATACAATATATACACATACATACACAAACACATACACACACAAATACAATATATACACATACATACACAAACACATACACACACACATACAATATATACACATACATACACAAACACATACACACACACATACAATATATACACATACATACACAAACACATACACACACAAATACAATATATACACATACATACACAAACACATACACACACAAATACAATATATACACATACATACACAAACGCATACACACACAAATACAATATATACACATACATACACAAACGCATACACACACAAATACAATATATACACATACATACACAAACGCATACACACACAAATACAATATATACACATACATACACAAACACATACACACACAAATACAATATATACACATACATACACAAACACATACACACACAAATACAATATATACACATACATACACAAACACATACACACACACAAATACAATATATACACATACATACACAAACACATACACACACACACATACAATATATACACATACATACACACACACATACACACACACACAAATACAATATATACACATACATACACAAACACATACACACACAAATACAATATATACACATACATACACAAACACATACACACACAAATACAATATATACACATACATACACAAACACATACACACACAATATATACACATACATACACACACAAACAATATATACACATACATACACACAAATAAAATATATACATACAAATAAAATATATACACATACATACACAAACACATACACACACAAATACAATATATACACATACATACACACACAAATAAAATATATACACATACATACACAAACACATACACACACAAATAAAATATATACACATACATACACAAACACATACACACACAAATAAAATATATACACATACATACACAAACACATACACACACAAATACAATATATACACATACATACACAAACACATACACACACACACATACAATATATACACATACATACAAAAACACATACACACACAAATACAATATATACACATACATACACAAACACATACACACACAAATACAATATATACACATACATACACAAACACATACACACACAAATACAATATATACACATACATACACAAACACATACACACACACAAATACAATATATACACATACATACACAAACACATACACACACAAATACAATATATACACATACATACACAAACACATACACACACAAATACAATATATACACATACATACAAAAACACATACACACACAAATACAATATATACACATACATACACAAACACATACACACACAAATACAATATATACACATACATACACAAACACATACACACACAAATACAATATATACACATACATACACAAACACATACACACACACACAAATACAATATATACACATACATACACAAACACATACACACACAAATACAATATATACACATACATACACAAACACATACACACACACAAATAAAATATATACACATACATACACAAACACATACACACACAAATACAATATATACACATACATACACAAACACATACACACACAAATACAATATATACACATACATACACACACACATACACACACAAATACAATATATACACATACATACACAAACACATACACACACAAATACAATATATACACATACATACACACACACATACACACACAAATACAATATATACACATACATACACAAACACATACACACACAAATACAATATATACACATACATACAAAAACACATACACACACACACATACAATATATACACATACATACACACACAAACAATATATACACATACATACACAAACACATACACACACAAATACAATATATACACATACATACACAAACACATACACACACAAATACAATATATACACATACATACACAAACACATACACACACACATACAATATATACACATACATACACACACAAACAATATATACACATACATACACACAAATAAAATATATACATACAAATAAAATATATACACATACATACACACACATACAAATAATATATATACACATACAAACACTCAAATAAAATATATACACATACATACACACACATACAAATAATATATATACACATACAAACACACAAATAAAATATATACACATACATTCACATACACACACAAACAATATATATAGACATACATACACACACATACACACACAAATAAAATATATACACATACATACACACAAAAATAATTTATATACACAAACATACACACACAAATAAAATATATATACGCATACAAACACACACACAAATAAAATATATACACACACACACACATAAAATATATACACATTTATACACACACAAAAATAAAATATATACACATACATACACACACATACACACAAAAATAAAATATATACACATACATAAACACACAAATAAAATATATACACATACATACACACACAAATAATATATATACACATACATATACACACATACACACACAAATAATATATATACACACATACATACACACAAACACACACATACACACAGATAATATATATAAACATTCATACACACACAAATAATATATATACACATAGATACACACAAACACACACATACACACACAGATAATAAATATACACATTCATACACACACACAAATAATATATGTACACATACAAATAATATATATACACATACATACACACATACACACACAGATAATAAATATACACATTCATACACACACAAATAATATATGTACACACACAAATAATATATATACACATACATACACACAAACACACACATACACACACAGATAATATATATACACATTCATACACACACACACAAATAATACAGGGAGTGCAGAATTATTAAGCAAGTTGTATTTTTGAGGATTAATTTTATTATTGAACAACAACCATGTTCTCAATGAACCCAAAAAACTCATTAATATCAAAGCTGAATAGTTTTGGAAGTAGTTTTTAGTTTGTTTTTAGTTATAGCTATTTTAGGGGATATCTGTGTGTGCAGGTGACTATTACTGTGCATAATTATTAGGCAACTTAACAAAAAACAAATATATACCCATTTCAATTATTTATTTTTACCAGTGAAACCAATATAACATCTCAACATTCACAAATATACATTTCTGACATTCAAAAACAAAACAAAAACAAATCAGTGACCAATATAGCCACCTTTCTTTTCAAGGACACTCAAAAGCCTGCCATCCATGGATTCTGTCAGTGTTTTGATCTGTTCACCATCAACATTGCGTGCAGCAGCAACCACAGCCTCCCAGACATTGTTCAGAGAGGTGTACTGTTTTCCCTCCTTGCAAATCTCACATTTGATGATGGACCACAGGTTCTCAATGGGGTTCAGATCAGGTGAACAAGGAGGCCATGTCATTAGATTTTCTTCTTTTATACCCTTTCTTGCCAGCCACGCTGTGGAGTACTTGGACGCGTGTGATGGAGCATTGTCCTGCATGAAAATCATGTTTTTCTTGAAGGATGCAGACTTCTTCCTGTACCACTGCTTGAAGAAGGTGTCTTCCAGAAACTGGCAGTAGGACTGGGAGTTGAGCTTGACTCCATCCTCAACCCGAAAAGGCCCCACAAGCTCATCTTTGATGATACCAGCCCAAACCAGTACTCCACCTCCACCTTGCTGGCGTCTGAGTCGGACTGGAGCTCTCTGCCCTTTACCAATCCAGCCACGGGCCCATCCATCTGGCCCATCAAGACTCACTCTCATTTCATCAGTCCATAAAACCTTAGAAAAATCAGTCTTGAGATATTTCTTGGCCCAGTCTTGACGTTTCAGCTTGTGTATCTTGTTCAGTGGTGGTCGTCTTTCAGCCTTTCTTACCTTGGCCATGTCTCTGAGTATTGCACACCTTGTGCTTTTGGGCACTCCAGTGATGTTGCAGCTCTGAAATATGGTCAAACTGGTGGCAAGTGGCATCTTGGCAGCTGCACGCTTGACTTTTCTCAGTTCATGGGGAGTTATTTTGCGCCTTGGTTTTTCCACACGCTTCTTGCGACCCTGTTGACTGTTTTGAATGAAACGCTTGATTGTTCGATGATCACGCTTCAGAAGCTTTGCAATTTTAAGAGTGCTGCATCCCTCTGCAAGATATCTCACTATTTTTGACTTTTCTGAGCCTGTCAAGTCCTTCTTTTGACCCATTTTGCCAAAGGAAAGGAAATTGCCTAATAATTATGCACACCTGATATAGGGTGTTGATGTCATTAGACCACACCCCTTCTCATTACAGAGATGCACATCACCTAATATGCTTAATTGGTAGTAGGCTTTTGAGCCTATACAGCTTGGAGTAAGACAACATGCATAAAGAGGATGATGTGGTCAAAATACTCATTTGCCTAATAATTCTGTACTCCCTGTATATGTACACATACAAATAATATATATACACATACATACACACATACACACACAGATAATATATATACACATTCATACACACACACAAATAATATATGTACACATACAAATAATATATATACACATACATATGCACACACATACACACACAAATAATATATATACACATATATACACACACATACACACACAAATAATATATGTAATATACACATACATACACACACACATAATAATGTTGCTGTTTGAGCAGGTTAGCATAGTAAGATATTTGGGCATGTTGTTTTTTTCATGTTGAGCACTAAAACTTTACTGAAGTTTTTATTCACCTGATTCCGCTTTTTGACAATTGATCGATGAGATGTGAATAAAATAAAGGGAATTCTAGTATACAAATAAAACACTCTGTATTCCAATAAAACATGCCAGTGTAACAAATTCCCTTTTTTTTTTTACTATGGGTTAGATTACACGTGGTGCAGTAATAATTTTTTGCTTAAGCGAAATCTCTGCCTTGATTATCATTTTTACGCTAGACTTGTTGTACTCGCATTACAAGTTCCAAAAACGTATTTTGCGCCAGCATTAACCTGAATGATGCAAAAAAACTAATTGAATCTGGGTTGTGCTTGCTGATTGGTGGCTAAATGTAGCTTAGATTCTTGCTTTTCAAATAAAGATAGCAAGAGAATGAAGAAAAAATGATAATAGGAGTAAATTAGAAAGTTGCTTAAAATTGCATTCTCTATCGCAATCATGAAGGAAAAAAATTGGGTTTAGTATCCCTTTAACCAACCATGCACCAGTCACTTGTTTGGCACAGAAATGGTTAACAGACCCTTTCCACCTTAACATAATTGTCCCAGTCTAGCCACTCCCACCAAGCCTGTGACTTAGTTCAATGGATGCAAGGGTTAGCAACACTCTCTTGTCTGTTTTAGACTTAGAAAAATTACCAAATTCCCTTTTAATGCTACCCACACTAAACTAACTCAAAGCTGCCACCACTTAAGATTTATTATATGGGAAATCTACCAAATTAAAATCCCAGAATACAATTTATCAAAAATGTATCTACAAAAACCCCCACAGTATTAATACTACCAGTCTCTTTCAGTAACGTGGTTCAAATATTAGACAATAGCAAAAATAAAGGAAGATTTATTATGATCAAAAGAGAAAATCAGTCACAGTGCATCCTTAAGAAAAAGATGTTAACAAACAAAATTATACACAAGCAAACAGTTTTTAAAATAAAAAAGGTGAAATAACAACCTAATAACTTTACCCCAAAAATATAGTTTCTGCTTCCAGTGAGATGGATTAGAGAATCGTCAAAATACGCTGTAGCAGACAGCCTCCCATGTAAAAATGACAAATACATAAGAAAATCATCTCTGGTTCCTAAGATAGCCCATCTGGGGGGGGGGTAAAATAATCCACCCCAGCTTTTATAACCTTACATTCACCTAGATTTAGAGTTTTGCGGCCAAAGGGGTGCGTTAGCTATGCGTGCTTTTTTTCTGGCCGCACCTTTTAAATACCGCTGGTATTTAGAGTTCACAGAATGGCTGCGTTAGGCTCCAAAAAAGGAGCGTATAACATATTTACCGCAACTGCAACTCTCGATACCAGCGGTGCTTACGGACGCGGCCAGCTTCAAAAACGTGCTCGTGCACGATTCCCCCATAGGAAACAATGGGGCATTTTGAGCTGAAAAAAAACACCTGCAAAAAAAGCAGCGTTAAGCTCCTAACGCGGCCCCATTGTTTCCTATGGGGAAACACTTCCTAAGTCTGCACCCCGAGTCTAAACACCCCTAACCTTACACTTATTAACCCCTAATCTGCCGCCCCCGCTATCGCTGATCCCTGCATATTTTTTTTAACCCCTAATCTGCCGCTCCGTACACCGCCACCACCTACATTATACCTATGTACCCCTAATCTGCTGCCCCTAACACCGCTGACCCCTATATTATATTTATTAACCCCTAATCTGCCCCCCACAACGTCGCCGCCAGCTACCTACAATAATTAACCCCTAATCTGCCGACCGCACCTCACCGCTACTATAATAAAATTATTAACCCCTAATCCGCCTCACTCCCGCCTCAATAACCCTATAAGAAATAGTATTAACCCCTAATCTGCCCTCCCTAACATCGCCGACACCTAACTTCAATTATTAACCCCTAATCTGCCGACCGGAGCTCACCGCTACTATAATAAATGTATTAACCCCTAAAGCTAAGTCTAAACCTTACACTAACACCCCCCTAAATTAAATAAATTATTCCTATTTAAAGCTAAATACTTACCTGTAAAATAAATCCTAATATAGCTACAATATAACGAATAATTAGATTGTTGCTATTTTAGGATTAATATTTATTTTACAGGCAATTTTGTATTTATTTAACCA
>NW_026512856.1:0-87863 GCF_027579735.1 Bombina bombina
TTTCTATGGTTTCCACAGTAATCTAGGGAACATTCCTATTGTATTTAAGTCAAAGGTTATAAAACAAGGTCTCACTATTATATGTTCCAGCTACCCATATATGCCACACACTAGCTCATACATTTTATGATCTACATCTTAGACAAACTCTTATAACTCATGCCAGAAATTATCCTCTTACTATTGAATTTGCTATATTGTATAGTAAAAGTTCTTATTCACAGGTATTTTGTATCACTGTAGTCTAGACATGGTAATTATAAATGCAATACTGGTACCCTAATGTTTTAGATCAAGCCTATTGAGAATTGTATAGGTGTTTTCATCAAGTCTGATTTGTATCTGGACATATTTTCTGTTTTGTTTTTTTTACTCTTTACCTCAATAATATATATATATATATATATATATATATATATATATATATATATACATATATATATATATATATATATATATATATAAAAATATATATATATATAAAAATATATATATATATATATATATATATATATATATATATATATATATATATATATATATATATATATATATATATATAAAATAAAAAACAAGCACAAGATAGTGATCAACTTCTATGTGGTTTATAGCCTGTTCTAGATATGCAAATCGGCAAATGAATGTTGTATTTTACATACAGACTTTCACTTAAAAGTATGAATCTTTCTTGCTGGGCACTATCATACTGTTGTATTCAACCAAAATGGTTTAGAAAAGGAAGCCAGAAATTGCCCAAGCTGCCATAAAATATTTATGTACAAACACTCTGAAGTTAGAATTGGGGACTATGTTCTAGAACTGATGTGTATATTAAAAATAAATATAAATATCTCCAGGTCAGAAGCTTTATATTGGTGTGCACTTAGTTATATTATGAATGTTCAATGCTTTCTTATTTGTTGTTATCTTCACCTCTACAGAGATCATTATGGTCTCTACAAAAACAGGCAATTCTGCTTATAGCCTTGGCATTAGGGATAGCTCCTAAATTTGGAACAGATGTTTCAAGCTTAAGGATATCAGCAGTTAAACAATGTAATGCAAACATTCAGCAGAAAAAAGTATTTAAAACTGTTGTTTTATTTGCCATTTAAAAGGAAGCCATAAATTAGCTCCTGCACAGATCAAAGCAATCACACTGTAGCAGTGTATTTACAATCTAGGACATGCCCTTCTTAGATTAATGGAAGTATCTCCCAGCATCCACTAGTACCACTGTTCATCAAGGCTCTAAACAAATCATAAGCCATTTTGTGCAATTAATTTCTGACTGCATTCTAAAGTGATTGCTTCAATGACAATCAAGTTCTTGTAAAGAGCATGCCTGCCACAGAAACATGCCACACATGGTCCTTGATATGTGAATAGATTAAGAATACAGGTAACGCTTTGAAGAGAAGCCGATGACTTGAATGAATTTTCATTGAGGAAATTGATTTTCTAAGGACAGTCCTCATCTAAGTTGCAGAAACAAATACAAACCTTGAATTCCTAACTATGTAAACACAATATGCATTTCCTGCTCACATAATCAAAATCTGATTTGATCTGTATAAATATTCATCTCTCAGGACAGGGATAAGCTTCTGCACAGAATATGCTTCAAAAGTTAATAAAACATGTTCAACCCTTTATCATTTAAATGTTCAAATGCACTGGGAAATTATTATATTTAAATCACTGATCTGTATTTCTAATAACTGCAAAATTACCCTATGTCACGACCACCTGCCCTGACAGTACAGATGAGACTATGTCTGAGTGGATGAAAGGGTTAACAAAACACTCTCCAAACTATTCTAGCTCCAGAAAGAACAAAAATAATTTTTATCACTACTGCATCTATAACATCAAATGCTAATATCATCAATGAAAGTTAAAACTGGGAGTCCTTGATCTCCCTACTTCACAGTTTAAAATCCAAAAAACTATTTGGCAAAAAAAATTAATAAAATAAATCTATCTATCTATCTATCTATCTATCTCTCTCTCTCTCTCTCTCTCTCTCTCTCTCTCTCTCTCTCTCTCTCTCTCTCTCTCTCTCTCTCTCTCTCTCTCTCTCTCTCTCTCTCTCTCTCTCTCTCTCTCTCTCTCTCTCTCTCTCTCTCTCTCTCTCTCTCTCTCTCTCTCTCTCTCTCTCTCTCTCTCTCTCTCTCTCTATATATATATATATATATATATATATATATATATATATATAAATATAAATATATATATATATATATATATATATATATAAATACAGAACTGATAAACTCTTACTGTTAATCCTTAATAATTGTTACCAGTCTCTCAAGCAATTTGAATTCAAATATTCAGATGAAAGCCAAAATCATAGCAATAAATATCTATGACAAAAATTGTCACAATATATTAACAAGATAGAGAAAAAAATAAAATGTATGCATACCTGATAAATTAATTTCCTTCTTTGCAGTGAGAGTCCATGAGAACATCCTTAACCTATGGAAATTATTCTACCTGGCCACCAGGAGGAGACACCCCAAACAAAGTTATAAATATAAAGTTATAAATATTCCTTCTACTTCCCCTATCATCTCAGTAGTTCAAGCCAAGGATAAGGAAAAGTGAAGAGAGATGAAATCTGAGGTGTTCTGCCCCTTGTGCTTACCAGTATACGGGAAGAAGATTGACAAAACACCTCAGTAGCGTGAAGGTAGAACTTCAACACTCTGATGACACCCAAATTGTGCAACAATCTCTCCTTGAAAGATGATGGATTGGGACAAAGTGAGGGAATCACGATCTCCTGGTTGATGTGAGTATTAACTACCTTGGGAAGAAAATCAAGCTGAGTCTTCAACACAGCCTTATCTTGATGGATCACTAGATACGGAGGATCACATATCAAAGCTAAAAGCTCTGAAATAGTAAAAAAATATTTTAACAGCATTAACACTAAATTTAGGCTCTATGGAGGAGCAACAGGTTTGAAAACAGGTCAGAGTTTGACCCCTGTCTGAACAAACTCCTGAACATCTGGCAAACTAGACAACTTATTGTGAAACATAATAGAAAGGGCACAGGTCTACTCCTTAATAGAACTCGCCAATAGGCCCTTCTCCAGACCCTCCTAGAAAAAACTGTAAAATGTGCAGTTTTTACTCTACGCCAAGAGAAACCTCGCTGGTCACACCAGTGAAGATAAGTCCTCCAGATCTTCTGGTAGATGCGTCTGGTGACAGGCTTGCGAGCCTGGATAAGAGCATAAATCACATTGTCAGAGAAGCCTCCCTGAGCTAAGATAAACCGTTCAATCTCCTGGCAGACAGCGAGTATAAATAAAAAGAGATAAGCGCTCAACCTGGGAAAGAACAATAGCATAATAGCTTGTTCTATGGCTAGTTACCACCAAAGAAGCAGCCTCTTTTGCTCAACATGTGCCTTTCACAGAGAACTTTCCTGAAGCATATCATTCTGATCATGACTTCACAGTACAGTCCAGCCCTGAAATACCAGGCAATCCCTCTATGAACGAGAGAAACAGCAAAACCCCAGACGTACGTTTCGGCCTATTGTGGGCCTCATCAGTGTGATGCAGCCATATCCCTCTAGACACTGAGCAACAGGTCCACGTCTGGATTCCTGTATCACACTTAGGGAGACTTTCATAAGTGTCATAATTTGCATAAATAAAAAGAGAGAATCTTTTCACCTGGGAACGAACAATAGCATAATAGCTTGCTCTATGGCTAGTTACCACCCAAGAAGCAGCCTCTTTTTGCTCAACATGTGCCTTTCACAGAGAAGAACTTACCTGAAGCATATCAGCCAGATCCTGACTTCACAGTACAGTCCAGCCCTGAAATACCAGGCAATCCCTCTCTGAACGAGAGAAACAGCAAAACCCCAGACATATGTTTCAGCCTATTGTGGGCCTCGTCAGTGAGGTGCAGCTATATCCCTCTAGGCACACTGAGCAATGGGTCCACATCTGGATCCCCACATCACACTTAGTGAGACTTCCCTAAGTGTCATAATTTGCATAAATAAAAAGAGAGAAGTGCTCAACCTGTGAATGAACAATAGCATAATAACTTGTTCTATGGCTAGTTACCACCCAAGAAGCAGCCCTTTTTTTGCTCAATATGTGCTTTTCACAGAGAAGAACTTCACTGAAGCATATCAGTCTGATCCTGACTTCACAGTACAGTCCAGCCCCAAAATACCAGGCAATCCCTCTCTGAACGAGAGAAACAGCAAAACCCCAGACATACGTTTTGGCCTATTGTGGGCCTCGTCAGTGAGGTGCAGCCATATCCCTCTAGGCAAACTGAGCCTCAGAGTATCTAGGTTTTGATAACAGAACAGACACTGCCCTGGCAGTACAAGAGTGATCAGACTGTTGAATTTAATAAAGTTATGTTTATTGTTTAAATAGTTTTAATTATATGTTGAAAAATTAAAGGGACATTCCAGTCAAAATTTAAATGCACATAGATTAATTACATCTTTGAATAGAAAGATATTAGCAATATAAATGTATTAGCAAAAATGCTTGTATTAAAAGTTATCACTGTTTTAGTTGTAACATTTTCCTCTGCACGTGCATGTGAAGCATAGCTAGATATTGTCACTGCACCCACATTTTAAATAATCTAGCTACTCAGATCATCAGTGGGGTTTGTATCATGTCAGCAATTAACAAATTGAGTCATTACCTGATGGTACAAGCACCTTAGGCTCTCTGAGTAAATGCTGTGTTTAAAATGCTGGTGCACGGTGCATACTTAAATACACTTTTGAAACAGCTATAGCTTTTATTAGAAGCATTTTTGCTAATGCATGTATATTACAAAATTGCTTCTGTTCAATACCAAAATGCACCCATGTGTTTTTCAATTTTGGCTGGAATATCCCTTTAAGACACAACCTTTGTGTATAATGATCGACTCATCAAGGTCATTTTGAGAGATTCTAGAAGTGGAAAACTTTTCTGAGATGATTGTACTGGACTTTTTGTGAAATTGCTAAAAAACATAATTTATGCTTACCTGATAAATTTATTTCTCTTGTAGTGTATCCAGTCCACGGATCATCCATTACTTATGGGATATTAACTCCTCCCCAACAGGAAGTGCAAGAGGATTCACCCAGCAGAGCTGCTATATAGCTCCTCCCCTAACTGCCATTACCAGTCATTCGACCGAAAACATGCAGAGAAAGGAAAACCATAGGGTGCAGTGGTGACTGTAGTTTAATGGAAAAATTACCTGCCTTAAAGTGACAGGGCGGGCTGTGGACTGGATACACTACAAGAGAAATAAATTTATCAGGTAAGCATAAATTATGTTTTCTCTTGTTAAGTGTATCCAGTCCACGGATCATCCATAACTTATGGGATACCAATACCAAAGCTAAAGTACACGGATGACGGGAGGGACAGGCAGGCTCTTTATACGGAAGGAACCACTGCCTGAAGAACCTTTCTCCCAAAAACAGCCTCCGAAGAAGCAAAAGTGTCAAATTTGTAAAATTTGGAAAAAGTATGAAGAGAAGACCAAGTTGCAGCCTTGCAAATCTGTTCAACAGAAGCCTCATTCTTAAAGGCCCAAGTGGAAGCCACAGCTCTAGTAGAATGTGCTGTAATTCTTTCAGGAGGCTGCTGTCCAGCAGTCTCATAGGCTAACCGTATTATGCTACGAAGCCAAAAGGAGAGAGAGGTAGCCGAAGCTTTTTGACCTCTCCTCTGACCAGAATAAACGACAAACAGGGAAGACGTTTGTCGAAAATCCTTAGTTGCCTGTAGATAAAATTTCAGGGCACGGACTACATCTAGATTGTGTAGCAGACGTTCCTTTTTCGAAGAAGGATTAGGACACAAAGATGGAACCACAATCTCTTGATTGATATTCCTGTTAGTGACCACCTTAGGTAGGAACCCAGGTTTAGTACGCAGAACTACCTTGTCTGAATGAAAAATCAGATAAGGAGAATCACAATGTAAGGCAGATAACTCAGAGACTCTTCGAGCCGAGGAAATCGCCATTAAAAACAGAACTTTCCAAGATAACAACTTGATATCAATGGAATGAAGGGGTTCAAACGGAACCCCCTGTAAAACATTAAGAACTAAGTTCAAACTCCATGGTGGAGCAACAGTTTTAAACACAGGCTTGATCCTAGCTAAAGCCTGACAAAAAGCTTGAACGTCCGGAACTTCTGACAGACGTTTGTGTAAAAGAATGGACAGAGCTGAAATCTGTCCCTTTAAGGAACTAGCGGGTAAACCCTTTTCTAAACCTTCTTGTAGAAAAGACAATATCCTCGGAATCCTAACCTTACTCCATGAGTAACTCTTGGATTCGCACCAATATAAGTATTTGCGCCATATCTTATGGTAAATCTTTCTGGTAACAGGCTTCCTAGCCTGTATTAAGGTATCAATAACTGACTCAGAAAAACCACGTTTTGATAAAATCAAGCGTTCAATTTCCAAGCAGTCAGCTTCAGAGAAATTAGATTTTGATTGTATTATTACACACGAACAATGGCACTACAAGGGCTTTTTCCCTGTTATTCAATAATTACAGACTATATAATATGTATTTGTGAAACAAATATTGCTTATATAGGGAATGGTGCTAATGCATAAGTAGATAAATTTCAGAAAACTAAGGAGAATCACACAAGGAGTGTGGATATCTCCTGGAAGTATGCACCTGAAAGCACTCTTAGCCTAGACTCTGTGGCAGTAATTCCAGAACGGGTAAAATTAAAATATAACTTTTATTGTGAATTGCTCTTAAAATAAGGGTAACACACAAATTAAAAACGACACTAGCACCTCCAAGACATCTATTAAGTGGTTCACTCTTTAGGAGGACTTATTAGATAAAAGGCCTAATGTATATAATTATATTCTCCTTAATAGAGTTATCTTTGTTCTGCTATACTGCTGCTATTGGGTCCAAATAATGTATGTGTGCAGTCATAATATGACTACCACCCTATATAAGGATATTTGGTTACCCTAATGACTCTGGATCATGTGGTGTTAGCCAGAATTGTGTCTGTTTGTATAAATATTTTCTGAGAGGACAATAACTGATTGATTTCTCTCAGTGAGGCCAAATATCCTCACTGTTTAATGGTACAACATGTGGATGTTTATTGAAAAAACAATATTCAGTGTTGCTTGTATCTAGATGTATACTATTTAGACTCTGTACTCTAAATAATAGTTGTGAAGTTTTGTGTGCAACACTATAGTGTTATATTATATTGACCACATATGTGAAATAGTTTTCTGATATCTAAGCTCAATATAATCCCCAACCGTTTACTCAGTGCAAATCCTTGTTGTTATATTATTACTATTTTGTTCAGTTATCATTCACTTTGTAAGTAATATGGGAGTGCTCTCAGTCAAGCTAATGTTACGGTCACTGCTTGACTACTGATATATACAGCATTAGCACAACAGCACTAAACAATATCACTATAGAGTTAATGTGGGTTACAATATTTTCTTTTATCTTAGCGCTGCATCAATATCCTTTGTGGTATCTAGTATTGGTTGCAAAGCAGCAGCACTGTTATTGTGTTTCTATTTTGTATCACATTTCAGTTACATTCAATTCGTGCTGTAAACTTGTAACTAATTCCTATACTGGATAGTATAGTTCTATTTGAATTGGTTGGTATCTATACTCGTGTCAATTCAGATTGCAACTGACTCGGTAGGTTCTATTATACCCTCTATTGTCCTGCACAGTAATAAGTAAGACTGATTGTATTTCAGTTAGCCAAAAATTCTAGCTAAGTCTGGCACAACCCAGACTGTACAACAAGTTAACTACGTATAGCAGATATTGAGTATTAGATTGTCATTGAGGTGCTAGGCTTTTAAAAAAATTGAGAGCGCCCAAACACTCGCTGTGACTCCTGACTAGTTTCGCCCCTCCGGGCTTTGTCAAAGGCGGCGAGCCGCCGTTGTTGGGGGAGTATATACCGGTTGAAACCGGAAGTCCCGCCTTGCTTCTATTGTGATTGGCTCTTGATCAGACAAGGTTCATTGATTGACAGCTTCTACTTGCAATCATTATTTGGGGATTATTGGTTTGTGTCCTATGCTGATGTTACGCGTGCTGTCTGTATGTTAAATGACAGATTCGGTCAGTGTTCTATACTGATTCCTAAGGTGGTCTACCTTATTTGATATTATCATGGTGTTCAAATATTGATACATATACTATTATTTCGATATTTTGCTGATCATTGTGACTAATCATTAACTACTCTTTGGATAAATTACATTCCTAATATGATGGAAATAGATTAACTTCTCATCTAATGTAAATAGCAGTTTAATATCTGAGTACAGTGCCATAGATATTAATTATTAGTTTTAGGCTGTACTGCAGTGAAGAACAGATACGGTCTTATAATGTGACTGTGCTCTTGCGTGAAACTAAATAAAAGTGTTGGTGAAAATTAATATGTGAAATGAGAAAATAAAATAAAAAGATTTGTTAACTCTCTACAGTGCTGTGAGTGTTCACGTTATTTGAAGAACATGTTTATGTTACATCCCTTGTTTCGTTGTGTGTTTTGTCCTAGTGTCTTGTGATACTTGATTGTAAATATTGTGATGAATATAATCTTGCTATTGAGTTCAAAGCTAGCAATTTAAATTAGTGCTGTTTGTTATTTTAGTTGTCTGTGTGATAAATTAATTGTGTGTTAATTATGAAAACACTGGTTAGACAGTCTATTCCAGTGGTTCGTGAATGTGTTCTTATAAACAGATTTTTGTGACATTAACTTTTGTGAAAAGTTGGGGGAAGGGGTGAAAGAACTGTATTCACTTAACATACTTCATTTTTGTGACTCTTTACTTGTGTATTTTACTTATTTGTATTATATCATATTGTTTCATTTATATTGTGTCAACTTTTTTAATCGTGATCTGTTTCTAATGATTCTTGATTATTCTATATGGTTACTGTATCAGTGTATACATTTTAAAGTTTACAGAAAAACATAATAGTTATTCTGTTCATTCAGCCCATATGGTTGGACTGAATTTAATAAATAGATCCACCTACTCTCAGCTCTCAGCAGGGCATTTTCTAGATTTCCTCCTCGCATTCCTAAACTCACTTTTTCTATACCCCAGCATTGCAAGTCATTTGAGTTTGAATTGTGGAATTTTAAGAAATGTGCAGCTACACTAGTTATGGATTTCATTTCATCCTTATCTTTCGCTGCATTTTTGATATTCCTTAAGTGTTCCATAAGCCTCAGATGTAATTTCCTTGAGGTCATTCCTACATTATATACATTAGGCCTTTTATCTAATAAGTCCTCCTAAAGAGTGAACCACTTAATAGATGTCTTGGAGGTGCTAGTGTCGTTTTTAATTTGTGTGTTACCCTTATTTTAAGAGCAATTCACAATAAAAGTTATATTTTAATTTTACCCATTCTGGAATTACTGCCACAGAGTCTAGGCTAAGAGTGCTTTCAGGTGCATACTTCCAGGAGATATCCACACTCCTTGTGTGATTCTCCTTAGTTTTCTGAAATTTATCTACTTATGCATTAGCACCATTCCCTATATAAGCAATATTTGTTTCACAAATACATATTATATAGTCTGTAATTATTGAATAACAGGGAAAAAGCCCTTGTAGTGCCATTGTTCGTGTGTAATAATACAAGTAAAGTTGTCTGGGATCACCAGATTTTTCTGAACAATAGAGCACATAGACTCCTATACATTATACCTAATAATGGATTCTGTATTTAATACAGACAGACAAGCAAGACAGCAAAAAAGAACAGCAGACCTAAATGACATTTTTGACAGTGGCCAAAGTACCGGAAATACACCAGTAGCTACTTCACTAGATGGGGCGTTAAAAGATCTACATAGAACCCTGTACAAACAGGACAAAACATGGTGGAACAAACACTTTTTTGAAAAATATATAGAAAGAAAACTTATACCCAGAGGGTTACGCATACAGCTATTTCCAGCTTTTGAGTTCAAAATTGATAGTTTAACAATTGAGTGGGAGGAAGCTCTCTCTGAATGTTCAGAGAAATTGATGAAAATTCTAGTAAAACATGATACACTAGAATATGATCTGTTTGAAACCAAAATAAAGGAACAGTATGAAAATCTCAAAAAATTTGAGCTAAATCCTGACTTTAATCAACAATATAAATTGTATCAACAAGAACTAGACAAGTACGAGCAAGAACTCAAAAATATAAAATCTGGGAAACTTAATAGAGACATCAGTGATTATAGCAATAACAGAGTGTATAAATGGCGCAAGAATGGGTTCTATAGAAATACAAACAAAAACCCAAGAGTGAATATTATAGAAAGTGATATCTCTGATACAGATGGAGAGGAAGGAAGTTCCAATAGCACTGCCCCCCAACAAACATCTGTACCCCCACCCAACCCCATTGTACCAAGGTCATCAAGCAGAAACAAGAGGAAGGATTTTTTAGATGCAGGAGAGGCAGGAGGGGAATACGCAGAGGGGGGAGGCATAAACAAAAGACCAACAAGAGGCAGAACCAGGTATCAGAGAGGACAACAAGGCCACTGGAGACCACCCAGGAGAGAACGGAGCCCCTTCTCACAGATCAGAATGAATCAATGAGAGTCATTAATTTATCCACATTAAAGCTAACACCCAATCATATCTCTGTACTATCCAAAGGTTTATCTTTTTGTCCAACTAATAATGTAGACAAATTTGAGGTTGTAAAAGATATTCAACTGTTTACTAGAAAATTGTTTCTGAAAAAATTCTTCTCATCGGAAGAAAATATGTCAGGATGGACAGAAGAAGAAAGATTAACTTTAAATGATCTAGAAGATTTACTAGGTGAATCAGAACCTAAGACTCCAGACAGATGGAGAGGCAACATAAGAAACAAATCCACATTTGTACCAAAAAACTATAACAATCCTCAAATTGAGATGTTTAGAGATAGTGTGTGCCGGGACATTACATCTCTTAAACTAGCGCCCAAAAAATACAATTTAACATTTGAAGAACAACAGGCGATACACGAAATGACACAATGGGATGAAGTAGTCATTCGTGGATCTGACAAGGGTGGCAATATAGTCATTTGGCCTATAGACATGTACCTCAAAGAGGCCAACAAACAACTAAAAGATAAGTCCTGTTACACTAGATTGTTACACAATCCCATGGAAGGCTATTCAAAAATTTACTCAAACATGGTCAACAAAGCCTTTAAAGAAGGAGTCATCACAACTAAAGAACACAAATATTTAAAAGTGGACAAACCTAAGGTTGCCACTTTTTATATGATACCGAAAATACATAAAAATGCACAAATTCCACCAGGCAGGCCCATAGTGTCAGGCATTGAAAGCTTAACAGAGAGAGCTAGCTCATATATAGATTTAAGATTACGCCAGTATGTAGAAGAACTACCTTCATATGTACAAGACTCTATGCAGGTTTTACAAAGACTAGAAAACATAACGTTAAATGACACCACTTGGCTTGTCACTACAGATGTAGAGTCCCTTTATACCTCGATCAACCATCAACAAGGGTTACAAGCCACCAGATACTTTTTAGAAAGATATTCTGAAGAGAACAGGGAACACGACAAGTTCATCTTAAACATGCTAGACTTTGTACTGAATTACAATTTTTTCACATTTGATGGCCAGTATTATCTTCAAACCAGAGGCACAGCAATGGGCACTACCTGTGCGCCCACTTATGCCAACTTGTTTCTAGGCTGGTGGGAGAAAGAATTTGTGTTTACTGAAAGCAATCAAAAATATACTGATAATATCCCATTGTGGATAAGATTTATAGATGACATCCTTTTTATCTGGGAGGGCACACACAGTGAATTGTTGAATTTCTTAAAACATCTAAATCAAAATGATCTAAACATAAAATTAACACATGAAGCAAGCCTCACCAAAATAAACTTTTTGGACTTAACAATCAATAAGAACAGTGATGGAAATGTTACTACTGATCTATACAGAAAGCCTACTGCTGCAAACAGTGTGCTACACAGCACAAGTGCACATGCTCCTGGCACAATGAAAAGTTTACCAACTGGAGAATTTTTAAGACTACGCAGAAATTGCTCGGATGAGCAGGTATTCAACATTAGGGCAAAAGAATTGGAAGAAAGATTGTGGACAAGAGGGTACAGCAAAAGGAGTACCAAAAAAGCTAAGTATAGAGCAGCACATACCCCAAGACATGACCTCCTTTTCAAAAAACATAAAAAAAGCTCCAATATACTCAGGCTAATTATGACATACAACAGCCAAACTCCACAAATTCTGAACATCATACAGAAACACTGGAATATCTTAATGATGGATCCGACACTAAAGACCACTCTAGGTGAGAGGCCCTCAGTGGGATACAGAAGGACGAAAAATGTAAAAGATCTTATAACCAGTAGTCACTTTCAAAAGAAGAAAACCAAAACAGCATTCAAGCCAGGAGCACGTAAATGTGGCAACTGCAGCACTTGTAAATATATACGTAACACAGATACCATCACAGACAGATTTGGGAAAAAGCATAACATCAGAAGATATATAAGTTGCAATACAGAGAGTGTAATTTATGTATTACACTGCACATGCAACCTGTACTATGTAGGAATGACCTCAAGGAAATTACATCTGAGGCTTATGGAACACTTAAGGAATATCAAAAATGCAGCGAAAGATAAGGATGAAATGAAATCCATAACTAGTGTAGCTGCACATTTCTTAAAATTCCACAATTCAAACTCAAATGACTTGCAATGCTGGGGTATAGAAAAAGTGAGTTTAGGAATGCGAGGAGGAAATCTAGAAAATGCCCTGCTGAGAGCTGAGAGTAGGTGGATCTATGTATTAAATTCAGTCCAACCATATGGGCTGAATGAACAGAATAACTATTATGTTTTTCTGTAAACTTTAAAATGTATACACTGATACAGTAACCATATAGAATAATCAAGAATCATTAGAAACAGATCACGATTAAAAAAGTTGACACAATATAAATGAAACAATATGATATAATACAAATAAGTAAAATACACAAGTAAAGAGTCACAAAAATGAAGTATGTTAAGTGAATACAGTTCTTTCACCCCTTCCCCCAACTTTTCACAAAAGTTAATGTCACAAAAATCTGTTTATAAGAACACATTCACGAACCACTGGAATAGACTGTCTAACCAGTGTTTTCATAATTAACACACAATTAATTTATCACACAGACAACTAAAATAACAAACAGCACTAATTTAAATTGCTAGCTTTGAACTCAATAGCAAGATTATATTCATCACAATATTTACAATCAAGTATCACAAGACACTAGGACAAAACACACAACGAAACAAGGGATGTAACATAAACATGTTCTTCAAATAACGTGAACACTCACAGCACTGTAGAGAGTTAACAAATCTTTTTATTTTATTTTCTCATTTCACATATTAATTTTCACCAACACTTTTATTTAGTTTCACGCAAGAGCACAGTCACATTATAAGACCGTATCTGTTCTTCACTGCAGTACAGCCTAAAACTAATAATTAATATCTATGGCACTGTACTCAGATATTAAACTGCTATTTACATTAGATGAGAAGTTAATCTATTTCCATCATATTAGGAATGTAATTTATCCAAAGAGTAGTTAATGATTAGTCACAATGATCAGCAAAATATCGAAATAATAGTATATGTATCAATATTTGAACACCATGATAATATCAAATAAGGTAGACCACCTTAGGAATCAGTATAGAACACTGACCGAATCTGTCATTTAACATACAGACAGCACGCGTAACATCAGCATAGGACACAAACCAATAATCCCCAAATAATGATTGCAAGTAGAAGCTGTCAATCAATGAACCTTGTCTGATCAAGAGCCAATCACAATAGAAGCAAGGCGGGACTTCCGGTTTCAACCGGTATATACTCCCCCAACAACGGCGGCTCGCCGCCTTTGACAAAGCCCGGAGGGGCGAAACTAGTCAGGAGTCACAGCGAGTGTTTGGGCGCTCTCAATTTTTTTAAAAGCCTAGCACCTCAATGACAATCTAATACTCAATATCTGCTATACGTAGTTAACTTGTTGTACAGTCTGGGTTGTGCCAGACTTAGCTAGAATTTTTGGCTAACTGAAATACAATCAGTCTTACTTATTACTGTGCAGGACAATAGAGGGTATAATAGAACCTACCGAGTCAGTTGCAATCTGAATTGACACGAGTATAGATACCAACCAATTCAAATAGAACTATACTATCCAGTATAGGAATTAGTTACAAGTTTACAGCACGAATTGAATGTAACTGAAATGTGATACAAAATAGAAACACAATAACAGTGCTGCTGCTTTGCAACCAATACTAGATACCACAAAGGATATTGATGCAGCGCTAAGATAAAAGAAAATATTGTAACCCACATTAACTCTATAGTGATATTGTTTAGTGCTGTTGTGCTAATGCTGTATATATCAGTAGTCAAGCAGTGACCGTAACATTAGCTTGACTGAGAGCACTCCCATATTACTTACAAAGTGAATGATAACTGAACAAAATAGTAATAATATAACAACAAGGATTTGCACTGAGTAAACGGTTGGGGATTATATTGAGCTTAGATATCAGAAAACTATTTCACATATGTGGTCAATATAATATAACACTATAGTGTTGCACACAAAACTTCACAACTATTATTTAGAGTACAGAGTCTAAATAGTATACATCTAGATACAAGCAACACTGAATATTGTTTTTTTCAATAAACATCCACATGTTGTACCATTAAACAGTGAGGATATTTGGCCTCACTGAGAGAAATCAATCAGTTATTGTCCTCTCAGAAAATATTTATACAAACAGACACAATTCTGGCTAACACCACATGATCCAGAGTCATTAGGGTAACCAAATATCCTTATATAGGGTGGTAGTCATATTATGACTGCACACATACATTATTTGGACCCAATAGCAGCAGTATAGCAGAACAAAGATAACTCTATTAAGGAGAATATAATTATATACATTAGGCCTTTTATCTAATAAGTCCTCCTAAAGAGTGAACCACTTAATAGATGTCTTGGAGGTGCTAGTGTCGTTTTTAATTTGTGTGTTACCCTTATTTTAAGAGCAATTCACAATAAAAGTTATATTTTAATTTTACCCGTTCTGGAATTACTGCCACAGAGTCTAGGCTAAGAGTGCTTTCAGGTGCATACTTCCAGGAGATATCCACACTCCTTGTGTGATTCTCCTTAGTTTTCTGAAATTAGATTTTGATGTTTGAAGGGACCCTGGATCAGAAGGTCCTGTTTCAGAGGTAGCGACCAAGGTGGACAGGATGACATGTCCACTAGATCTGCATACCAAGTCCTGCGTGGCCATACAGGCGCTATTAGAATCACTGATGCTCTCTCCTGTTTGATTCTGGCAATCAATCGAGGAAGCATCGGGAAGGGTGGAAACACATAAGCCATCCCGAAGGTCCAAGGTGCTGTCAAAGCATCTATCAGAACCGCTCCCGGATCCCTGGATCTGGACCCGTAACGAGGAAGCTTGGCGTTCTGTCGAGACACCATGAGATCTATCTCTGGTTTGCCCCAACGTCGAAGTATTTGGGCAAAGACCTCCGGATGAAGTTCCCACTCCCCCGGATGAAAAGTCTGACGACTTAAGAAATCCGCCTCCCAGTTCTCCACTCCCGGGATGTGGATTGCTGACAGGTGGCAAGAGTGAGACTCTGCCCAGCGAATTATCTTTGATATTTCCATCATTGCTAGGGAGCTTCTTGTCCCTCCCTGATGGTTGATGTAAGCTACAGTCGTGATGTTGTCCGACTGAAACCTGATGAACCCCCGAGTTGTTAACTGGGGCCAAGCCAGAAGGGCATTGAGAACTGCTCTCAATTCCAGAATGTTTATTGGTAGGAGACTCTCCTCCTGATTCCATTGTCCCTGAGCCTTCAGAGAATTCCAGACAGCGCCCCAACCTAGTAGGCTGGCGTCTGTTGTTACAATTGTCCAGTCCGGCCTGCTGAATGGCATCCCCCTGGACAGATGTGGCCGAGAAAGCCACCATAGAAGAGAATTTCTGGTCTCTTGATCCAGATTCAGAGTAGGGGACAAGTCTGAGTAATCCCCATTCCACTGACTTAGCATGCACAATTGCAGCGGTCTGAGATGTAGGTGTGCAAAGGGTACTATGCCCATTGCTGCTACCATTAAGCCGATCACCTCCATGCATTGAGCTACTGACGGGTGTTGAATGGAATGAAGGACACGGCATGCATTTTGAAGCTTTGTTAACCTGTCTTCTGTCAGGTAAATCTTCATTTCTACAGAATCTATAAGAGTCCCCAAGAAGGGAACTCTTGTGAGTGGAAAGAGAGAACTCTTCTTTTCGTTCACCTTCCATCCATGCGACCTTAGAAATGCCAGTACTAACTCTGTATGAGACTTGGCAGTTTGAAAGCTTGAAGCTTGTATCAGAATGTTGTCTAGGTACGGAGCTACCGCAATTCCTCGCGGTCTTAGTACCGCCAGAAGAGCACCCAGAACCTTTGTGAAGATTCTCGGAGCCGTAGCCAATCCGAATGGAAGAGCTACAAACTGGTAATGCCTGTCTAGAAAGGCAAACCTTAGATACCGGTAATGATCTTTGTGAATCGGTATGTGAAGGTAAGCATCCTTTAAATCCACTGTGGTCATGTACTGACCCTTTTGGATCATGGGTAAAATTGTCCGAATAGTCTCCATTTTGAACGATGGAACTCTTAGGAATTTGTTTAGGATCTTTAAATCCAGGATTGGCCTGAAAGTTCCCTCCTTTTTTGGGAACCACAAACAGATTTGAGTAAAACCCTTGTCCCTGTTCCGACCGTGGAACTGGATGGATTACTCCCATTAATAAAAGCTCTTGTACGCAGCGTAGAAACGCCTCTTTCTTTATTTGGTTTGTTGACAACCTTGACAGATGAAATCTCTCTCTTGGGGGAGAGTATTTGAAGTCCAGAAGGTATCCCTGAGATATTATCTCTAGCGCCCAGGGATCCTGGACATCTCTTGCCCAAGCCTGGGCGAAGAGAGAAAGTCTGCCCCCCACTAAATATCGGAGGGGGTGAGAACGGCACACCGGGTCTATCCCACTCCTTAGTAACAATTTCAGTAAGTCTCTTAGGTATAGGAAAAACGTCAGTACTCGACGGTACCGCAAAATATTTATCCAACCTACACATTTTTTCTGGTATTGCAACTGTGTTACAATCATTCAGAGCCGCTAACACCTCCCCTAGTAATACACGGAGGTTTTCCAGCTTAAATTTAAAATTTGAAATATCTGAATCCAATCTGTTTGGATCAGAACCGTCAGCCGCAGAATGAAGCTCTCCGTCCTCATGTTCTGCAAGTTGTGACGCAGTATCTGACATGGCCCTAACATTATCAGCGCACTCTGTTCTCACCCCAGAGTGATCACGCTTACCTCTTAGTTCTGGTAATTTAGCCAAAACTTCAGTCATAACAGTAGCCATATCCTGTAATGTGATTTGTAATGGCCGCCCAGATGTACTCGGCGCCACAATATCACGCACCCCCCGAGCGGGAGATGCAGGTACTGACACGTGAGGCGAGTTAGTCGGCATAACTCTCCCCTCGTTGTTTGGTGAAATGTGTTCAATTTGTACAGATTGACTTTTATTTAAAGTAGCATCAATACAGTTAGTACATAAATTTCTATTGGGCTCCACTTTGGCATTAGCACATATAGCACAGATGTCTTCCTCTGAATCAGACATGTTTAACACACTAGCAAATAAACTAGCAACTTGGAAATACTTTTCAAGTAATTTACTATAATATGAAAACGTACTGTGCCTATAAGAAGCACAGAAAGAGTTATGACAGTTGAAAGTTAATAAACTGAAAGGTTATAGCATCAAATCTTTGTAAAAAACACAATTTTAGCAAAGGCTTGTTCCCATTAGCGAAGGATAACTAACCCTGATAGCAGAAAAAAAAGTTACAGAAATAAACGTTTTTTATCACAGTCAACTACAATCTCACAGCTCTGCTGTGAATTATTACCTCCCTCAAAACAAGTTTGAAGACCCCTGAGTTCTGTAGAGATGAACCGGATCATGCAGGAAATACAATGAGCTTCTGACTGAATTTTTTTACCTCCCCCTCACACACAACAGTGAGAGAGATCAGTAAACTGTCATAAATTAAATAAAACAACTGCCAAGTGGAAAAAATAATGCCCAAAACATTTTATTCACCCAGTACCTCAGAAAATGAAACGATTTTACATGCCAGCAAAAAACGTTTAACATAAATTAAGTGTTATTAAAGAGCCTGTTGCCAGTCCCTGCAAATTAGGCTAAAGTCTTATGCACACAGTATAATTCCAGTGAAGTGCCATTCCCCAGAATACTGAAGTGTAAAATATACATACATGACAGCCTGATACCAGCTGCTGCTACTGCATTTAAGGCTGAGTTTACATTATATCGGTATGGCAGAATTTTCTCATCAATTCCATTGTCAGAAAATAATAAGCTGCTACATACCTCTTTGCAGATTAATCTGCCCGCTGTCCCCTGATCTGAAGTTTACCTCTCCTCAGATGGCCAAGAAACAGCAATATGATCTTAACTACGCCGGCTAAAATCATAGTAAAAACTCAGGTAGATTCTTCTTCAAATTCTACCAGAGAAGGAATAACACACTCCGGTGCTATTATAAAATAACAAACTTTTGATTGAAGGTATAAAACTAAATATAATCACCATAGTCCTCTCACACATCCTATCTAGTCGTTGGGTGCAAGAGAATGACTGGTAATGGCAGTTAGGGGAGGAGCTATATAGCAGCTCTGCTGGGTGAATCATCTTGCACTTCCTGTTGGGGAGGAGTTAATATCCCATAAGTAATGGATGATCCGTGGACTGGATACACTTAACAAGAGAAAATGTTATTCCTGGTCGCTTATTTATATCTTATTTCAATAATAGCTTTCAAACTGTATTGTGATTTCACGTATTTGTAACTTCATAGAAGTGCCTCTAATAATAAAAATAATAATTAAAAAAAAACAGACCCTGAGTCAGAAGATCCTGCAAAAGAAGCAATTGCCAAGGATGAGCAGACGACAAGTTCACCACACAGGGGCTATCAGAATAGTTGGTATTCCCTCCTACTTGATTCGAGCAACCACTCAGGAGAACAATCAGAGCAAACAGATAAACTAGGGTGAAGTTCAACGGAACCGCTAGTGCGTACACTAGCTCTGCCTGAGGTTTCCTGGACCAAGATCTGTACCTCAGGAGCTTGACATTGAAGTGGAAAACCATCAGATCAATGCCTGGAACACCCCATCTGTGAGTTATCTCCAGAACTACCTCCTGATTCAGAGTGGAGAGTCTGCCTGCTCAGGAAATCTGCTTCCATTCTCCACATCTAAAATGTGGATAACTGTAATCTGACATTGATATCTCTCCGCCCACTGCAGGAGTCAATATATCTCCTGCATTGCTAGAGAGTTATGTGTGCCTGACTGATGGTTGATGTAGGCCACGGTAACAATGTTATCCAATTGGAATCATATATAACAGGGGGAACTCAGTTAGGCCACGCTAGAAGTGCATTGTATATAGCCCTCAACTCTAGGATGTTGATCGTAAGTGAAACTTCCTCTTGACACCAGGTTCCTTGGGCTCTCAGGGAACCCCATACTTCACACCAGTCAGACAGAAGTCTGTGGTGATTATCGTCCAAGAGGGGCGACACGTCCCTTGGAGAACTGGAGTTGGGGATTGCAACCAGACAAGACTCCCTCTCATCTGAGCGTCCAGGCAGATGATCTGCAACAGATCTGAATAATCTCCATTCCACTGTTTGTGCATACAAAACTGAGGTGGTCTCAGATGAAAGTGAGCAAATGGTATAGCATCCAATGCTGCCACCATTAAACCTACCACTTACATGCATTGTGCCACAGAAGGACAAGTAATGACTTGAAGCAAGCGACAAGCTTTCTGAAGTTTCTCTCTGCAGTGATCTGTGAGGTAAATGTGCATAGTGACATAATCTTTAATTGTACCCAAAAAGTTTGCCCTCGTTGTTGGGACAAGAGAGCCATAGCCAGGTCGAATTGCAGTTCAACAAACTGGTAGTGCTTGTCTAGAAAGACTAACAATGTCCAGCACCCAAGGGACCAAAAGTTTATGATTTGCCTCTAGCAAACAATGCCCAGCACCCAAAGGTCCTGGATGGACTGAACCCATTCCCTCTGAAACAGAGAAAGTCTGCCCCCCACATGACCTGGTCCCCATATTGCTGACTTGCTATCAAGGGAATCTTACTCGGTCTGTTTGTTTTTGTTCCACCCCTTGGTGGGTCTTCAAGTAGCCCTGTGGGACTCTGTCTTAGGCGCTCCTGAGCTCCTCTGACTCCTGTTCAGATGAAAGGAACAAGAATGTCCAGACGAACGACCCTTAGGTTTAGATTTCTCGTCCTGCAGTAGGAAACTCCCTTTCCACCTGTGACTAACTATGGCTATAATAGAGTACAGTCCCGGACCGAATGGGGACTTGCCAATTGCATAGTTGTGCTGGAGGGTTCAGAGTAATTATTTTGAAAAGCATACATTTACTGTTGTCATTATAATTTACAGAGGAAGACTCCTCTAGGCTCTCTATTAGAATTAAGTCACCCATCATATTATATTGAGTAATAAGACGATTGCTGCAACAATTGTGAAGTCCATTGGGGTATCTGTTTCCTAATGCACCTGTTTAGAGCATCTTACCACCTCTGGACCGGCCAAGCTGCATTACTACCGCTTTTCCACAGGTCTGATGTGCAGTGGCTCTGAAGTGGAAATGGCGCGAAAGTTGTGCTTAACTGCGTAAATCTGCATCTCCGCCCACCTCCATGGCCTGTATCCAATCCAGGTTTGCGTACTGTAGTAGTGAAATATCCCATCAAGGGGCGAGCATGCCTGCATAATACATTTAGGAAACCTGAGGACCGGTAAAGGTTACTAGTGCTGCAGCATTATAAAAACCCCTACATGACATAAGTCTGGGTGCCATAAGGTTCCCCAATGCGTACAGGCTACTCATCTGTGTCCTGTATATCAGCGTGCCTAAAGCGCTCCCCTTTCAGCCACATATAATGAAGTGGCTGGATGCCCGGTACACTGGTCTATATATGTCACTGTCTGTATTAAAGGGGTCAGAATGTGCACAGTGCATCTACTGTAGTCACAGGGACACACATTTACACCACCTATTAGACAAGTTGTTATGAGAGAGGGGGCATCTTACCCATGAAAAGTAATTTAGAGTTATAAGACAGGAGATAGGATAGACTGTAAAGAGGCATGTGAGACCCAGTGTCAGTCAGTAATACATACACCAATACTCTATTAAGATTTATATGACTATTGTGAAATATCCAACTTTCAAAGAAAGATATTCCTTGATAAACAATTTCTTCTTTTATAGAACCTTCTTCATTGTTACACAAAATAATATTTACTACTCTGTCATTGGCAATGAAGATGACATTTTTTGTGTGGATTAAAAAAGAGACACTGAGACTTCCGGTGGGCGGAGCTACGGTGTGGACGGGATAGCAACAAGCTCCGTGCTCAAGTCTGCTTAAAACTTATAATTTGTACCCCACACTGGCTCCCAAACTCTTCCTTGGCTGTATTTGAACTTTAATCTAGCCTGGAAGCATCGATCATTGTGGATGCTGCGGTTTGAGAGGAGAAACACCTTATAACCTCACCACTGGAAACATAGCGAGCACCGGTCGCCATCTTGCACTCCCACGTGGAGCGTGTAACTTTCTCTGCCTGAAGCCTGGATTACCCCTGCTCTTACTGAATCGCACATTTCTGGCGATTATAGTGAAACACGCTGACTACTGGGGCCTGTGTGAGCTTTAGAAGACTGACTGTCCCAACAACAAAAAATTGCAGACTACCGAGATTCTGAGGGGACTCCGGAGGGTCGGGGCTCCGCTCCGGAGTCAGCCTCTACAGATTTTTGCAAGATACAGCCAAGATTACCACCCAAGAGATTCAGGCTGCATCTTAGGAACTTGTGCGCCGAGGATATGGCTGTGGTGCGACGACAGGAGACTCCCTGCACGCATACAAGACATAGGTAAAAAGTGGCAGCATACAAACTGTGCAATACGCTAACAGCTCACACAACTTGCTCATAACTGCCCACAGGTTTATAGACTGTTAATACCATACATATAGCCTTTAGCTGCACTTGAGCTGGCCCTGACTATATAAGAACTTTTTGTGTAAAGAAGAGCAGAGAGGTCTGAGCTGCTGTACGAAGCTTTATTATATGTCCTGAACGCTTCAACCTTCCTGCTGTTGGCTACTTCTGATCCAGTTGTACCGGGCACACTCCATTAATAGCAGGGAAGCCAAGCTGTATTAACTAAACTGAAACCACAAAAGATTGCTGTGCTCTGCTGCACAATTCTAACTTGTTAGAGCGCACATCTCTCAAGGCCACATCACAACACTGAAATATATACTACTCTGATAGGCTGGCACTGACATGTTATTGCTGAGACCACGCAGCCTCATTTAGACATCTGCCTGCTGTGACTTAGCACCCAGTGGCGCAGCCCCACATAGTTTAACCCCTTACAGAGTTTACAAGCTACATCTCTATTCTCTACCCCTGCAGTGAAAGAGGGATATCACTCTGGGCAATCTGCCTAACTGCTATACGGTGCCTGAATTATAGCCTACAGCTGCTGGATACTGGCTGAAGAGCCTAGAGTATTTTAAGATTTGCGACACCAAATTAATAATACAACACAGAAACTTTTCCAGCTAAGAGACGGTATCTCTCCTCCTCCTCCTCCCCCTCCTCCTTTCCCGCTCCGTGGCCACGGAGCGGGTCATAACATCTCTCCTTTTCCCATCAGCGCCCAGTGGTGGCACTCTCCCCGAGGAGAGATACTTCACTGCCTGCAAACAGAATATCTTATGCGTCTCTATGGACAGATTCCTGGCCACTCCCAAAATGTCGAGCAAAAGCAAGTCTCAGCAGGAGAAAAAGCACAGACAGTCCCCAGATACCCAGCAACAGGTCTCTCCTACAAAGTCAGCTCCTGCCCAGGAGACAGAAGGCCCCAATATAGGGGAGCAGCATCTAAGCTCTCTGTTGCTGTCCAAGCTGGACGTCTTACAAAAGGGTATGGACAACCTGACGTCCGAAGTCAAGCAATTCAACTCCAGATTGGCAGGAGCAGAGCAGAGAATCTCAGATCTGGAGGATGGCCATCACACTTCCTCCATTCAGGTTAAAGCACTGCTGCAACAAAATAAATATCTACACCAAAAGTTGGATGACCTGGAGAATCGCTCACGCAGGAACAATGTCCGTCTGGTGGGATTGCCGGAGTCTATCCGGCCATCAGAGCTATTGTATTTTGCTGAGCATTCTCTCCCCAATCTATTGGGGATCCCTGCTGAATACATACCGATGAAGGTAGAAAGAGCTCAACGCATTGGAAGCGACAGACCATCTATAGAAGGGAAAAAATCGCCCCCTCGAGGAGTGATGATCAAATATCTCAATTTCCAGTCTAAGATTCAACTCCTTAAAGCATACAGGAAAGTTGAAATGTTGTTATACGATGAAAAGAGAATCTACATCTTTCAAGACTACTCCTCAGAGGTTGCTAAGAAGCATGCAGTTCTCTACATAAAGAAAAGCGGCAAGCCATCCTTCTCTTCCCAGCACGCCTGAAACTTTGCACCCCACAGTGAGGCTCAGGATTTCTTGGACCAGGAAAGAGACGCAACAGCTTGCCCTTCCCCAAGGCGAAGGGACTCTCCTGGCTGACCGGAGGGACTTAACTAGTAACTCTGCAGCTCCTCTGCAGACTATATAGTTGGGATATTACTCCCATGTTTCAGACTTTATTGGATTAACGCAAGAAGATACCGTGATGGATATTGTTATGTGTAAATATGTTATGTTTCTATTTATGTTATGTTTGATGAATATATTGATGCCATGTGCCCCATGCTTTATACCTCAAAAAGATGTTTGGATGGCTAGATATCATACTGCTGTGTTTAGAAATATAACGGTTCTGATTAATATCTGTAATTATGCCATGTTTCCGCTATGTTTGACCAATATGCTGAGGTTAAGTGCCTTATGCTTCATATTTAACAGGAGTGTAGAGCACCGTCAGATATGTCTCCCCCCCTTCTCTGCTACTATGGCTATATTATGGTTGATGAATGCATTGATGTCCTGTGCCCCATGCTTTATATCTCAAAAATGTCTAGATGACTGGGTACCACACTGTTGTGTTTAGGAATATAATGGTTCTGATTGATATCTATAATTATGCCTGTTTTTTGCTATACCTGACAAATTCGTTGGGGTTGTGTGTCTTATGCTTCATATTCAACAAGAGCGTAAAACACCGCCAGATACATCCCCCCTTCTCTGGTATAATGGCTTGGCTAGACGTGACGGATGAGATGCGGGCATGTGTTTGCCTCATAGGTCCAAAGACAAACCATCATACCAATGTATATAAGGGTGATCTTCAAGATGTTGATGTACCTGCTCTGTATCTATCCTCGCTGAGGTTTAAATGTCCATAAAAATAATCTCGTGGAATGTAGGGGGAATTAATTCCCCTATCAAAAGGAAAACTATATTGACCCATCTCAAGAAGTCACAGGCTCATATTATGCTTCTGCAGGAAACCCACCTGACAGCTGTAGAACATGATAAACTTAAAGTTAAATGGATCTCCGAGGTCCTTAGTGCCTCTTATAATAGTTCTAGTAGAGGAGTAGCCCTCTTAATAAGGAAAGGCCTAGAATACGAGCTGGGAAGTGTGAAAATAGACCCGGATGGTAAGTTTCTTATCGCTAGAATTAAATGGCAGGGAGAATGGTATACCCTATGCAACGTATATGGCCCTAACCACAGAGCGCCCACATTTTGGAGCTCATTAACCTCCTTATTGGCTCAACATCTAGACACTAAGCTCGTTATAGCGGGCGACTTTAATATTGCGCCAAACCCAGTATTAGACAGATTTTGAGACCCCACTAGTCCCCGGTCGCCCCAGACGAAGAGGGAAATGACGGCTTACCCCACCAGAATATTCAACACCTTACTCAACTTACTAGGGGTCCAAGACATATGGAGGAGACATAACCCTGCAGGCAGAGATTATACCTGTGCCTCCCGTGCACACAATTCCCTCTCCCGAATAGACCTTTTTCTCACCTCCACCTCACTAGAACTCTTGATCACAGAAACTAAAATTGCCAACATTACCGTCTCAGACCATGCACCTATCTATCTATCTCTTACACCAACCCCACATCCGACGAACAAGAGACTATTTAGATTCCCAACTCATCTCATAAAATCCCCAGACTTTATAATGTATCTTACGAGACAATGGGACGACTTTCTATCTAACAATAGAGCACACCTGTCAACCCCAGTTCTTTTCTGGGAAACGGCCAAAGCAGTTCTTAGGGACGATATTATTGCCTACCTAACCAAACAGAAGAAACTCCAAACTAGTAAAGACGAACACTACAATAACCAACTGACCAATGCATATACTAAATATTGCCAAGTCCCTACCACTCAGAATAGGTTTTCCTACTTTGCAGAGAGAGGAAACACAGAGATCACAGAAACCAAGGCTTTTTTTCTGAGACATGGAAATAGATCTGGTAGATTTCTGACCTCACTAGTCAAAATTAAGCAGGTGAATAGGGGAGTGCCGGTGATCACAGCCCAGGGCCAGTTAACCAGGGATAAGACCGCTATAGTCTCAGAATTCACAAGATATTACACCAGTTTATACCAGTCACAACCCCCCCAGATTGATGCACAGCATAACTTTTGGGAGGGACTTGTCTTTCCTAAAATTACGGAGGAGCAATTAGAGACCCTAAATGCCTCTATCACTCCACAGGAGGTGGCACACACCATTCAATCCCTTGCTCTTGGGAAAACACCAGGCCCTGATGGGCTTCCGACTGAGTTTTACAGGATGCTATCGGACCAAACGGTCCCGATCCTCACCGATTTATTTACCCACTACTTTACAGGCCAGCATGCCCCATCTGCTAATTTCTCGGCAGCCAATATCACAGTAATACATAAGGAAGGTAGAGACCCCACTAACCCTGCGTCATATAGACCGATTTCCCTTCTGAATGTTGATTACAAACTATTAACTAAGCTTCTGGCTAATCGTTTAAAACATATACTCCCTCATGTCTTACACCCAGACCAGACAGGCTTTACCCCCCGACGCTCCTCGGTTCGAACATTCGGAAAGTTCTCCATGCCGTATCACATCACTGGCTGGCCAAGCGAGAGGGTGCCCTTGCGTCTCTTCCGGAGGCCTTCCTGCTATCCTTGGATGCAGAGAAGGCCTTCGATAGAGTGGAGTGGACTCATCTTTTCCGTGCCATGGAAACCTTTGGTATTTCAGGCCGCTTCACCGCTTTTCTACATCTACTCCAATCCTGTGGCATATCTCATGATCAATGGTCTCTACTCCCCCTCGATCCCTTTGCACAGAGGGACCCGCCAAGGTTGCCCTCTGTCTCCCCTCCTTTTTAACTTGGCGCTGGAGCCGCTGGCAGCTCGTCTCAGAAATATCTTCCCGGGTATAAGCGTTAACTCCCATAAACTCCAAGTCTCCCTATATGCGGATGATATGCTATTGTTTGTTTCAAATCCCCAACTCCATATCCCACGTATCTTAGACATGATAGAACTGTTTGGAAAATTCTCGGGATACAAAATTAATATCTCAAAGTCAGAAATTCTATGGCTACACTGCAAATCTGACCCCCACACAGATTTATATCCTTTTCGAGTGGCAGACTCATATTTAACCTACCTAGGTATCCGCATCTCAGCAAACCCACAGCAATGGCACTCTCATAACTTTTCCCCATTGATTAGGCAAATTAAGCAGGACCTGACTACTTGGCATAACTTGCCACTTTCTTTAATGGGTAGGGTTCATGTCATTAAAATGATGATCCTCCCCAAGCTTTTGTATCCTTTACAGATGCTCCCCTTACTACTCAGTCGGAAGGACCTGGCCTATTAAATACACAAATTGTATCTCCCTATTCATGAGGAGGGCTAGGCTTACCAAACTTCTTATATTATAATCGGGCCTCCTTGGCAAAATTGGCACTGGACTGGAAACTAAATACACAGCACTTTTCTAGCGCCCATCTAGAACAAACCTCGTTGACTCAGGTATCTCCTGCATTTCTCCCACATGCTGCCCTATCTGAGTTACCAGTGACCATACAGCATCACCCTATGTTTAGGGATGTACTCTTGGGCTGGAGGGCTATGACTAATGCACTGGCTTGGGACTCTGCCCACACGAAGTATCTTCATATTGTGGGAAATTTGAGATTCCAGCCCGGTATACTGTACCCTATATTTCATAACTGGAGTGATCGGGGCATAGATAATATCGATAAATTATTAGACTATGCTACTAAATCCGTCCTACCTTTTGATGCTAACTGCAGGAAATTTCTTATTCCCTACACTCACAGATTTGCCTATTTTTAAGCCTGACACTATATAAACCACATTCTACATAATTGCAAGTCGTTCTGGTTGTCTTCTCCTTTAGCTCGCACCATTGCACATTTTCAGGCACATGACTTTGCAATCTCACCCATTTATCAAGAGCTACTCAACATCAAGGCCTCTACTATGTTGACACCTCTCTTCAATACCTGGCATAGGAAACTACCTAGCTTACCCTCAGGGAAGACAATACTTGACAGTCTGACTCTCCCCTGGACTGCAACTCTAGCGGCCGACCTTAGAGAATCACAAATACGGGTTATATACCAAGACTACATTACACCTAGGAGACTGAGTAAATGGAAGACGCACTTTTCAAATGTATGTGGTAAATGCTCCTACCCAAATCCTGACTTTCTGCATTACATATGGTACTGCCCCAAGGTTCGTAAATTTTGGAACCAAGTCTCATTTTGGCTTTCCAAGATTGTTAAAACCCCAGTTACACTCACGCCCCTACAGGTGTTATTTCTATACCAGCTGCCGGGCCCAAAACGTGACAGGAAACTCCTAACAAATGTCATACTGTTGGCAAGAAAATGTATTTTTAGAAAATGGCTTCACAGTAGGGCCCCATCTGTTGGCAATTTGAAACAGCTAATACTGAAAATGCTGCTGTTTGAGCAGTATGACACCTTGTATGATGTGGGAGCGAGGGTAGCTCGCTTCATCGCGAAATGGAGATCCTTCTTAGAGTCCTTAGATCTCCCGACCCTAAGACAGATTCTACACCCATTCAGGAACATTATATATATGCTTGAAGCAAACCTTAGGGGTGAGTGGAATGTCTGGTAGAGGGGATGGTGGAGGGGGGAGTGAGGTGAGACGAGAGAGTTGCTTTTACCTCTTTTTCGTGCTTACTTAAGGTTTCCAAAGCTTGAATTGTTGTTTAATGTGACAAATGGTAAAGTTTGTTTTGTTCTGATGTTTGTTTAATTCTGTCATCTTACAAATAATAGAAAGCATACTACCCTAGGATTCATGTTAGACCTAGGGCACTTTATATTTCGAAAGTTTTGTATAATAAAATAAAAAATGGTGCATCAGGTACTACTACAAATACCTGCCCAACAGGTGGGGAATGTCTTTTGGAACTCTTAACCAACTAAACCTGCTTTTTATAACTATGCAACTATGTAACTGCTCCAATGTGACTTTGTAAACTTGATTTTACTCTTTTGTACTTGATGCCAAATAAAATAAAAGTTTTTTTTTTTTTAAAAGAGACACTATTACTTACCTCTGTTTGGCCATACTGTAGATTTCTCCCGATTGACAACTGCTCATGGTTACAGGGTCAAAGTAATGGAAGGAACGGAGGGCCACTCCAGAGATGGCTACCAAATGAGAAGTAAAGCTGATAAGTACATCTTGGCTGTGGTAAAAAGGATGGCTGAGGTCATGCATCACAGAAATCACCATAGGATTATTTCTACAGCTTAGAATATGGACACCTGTCACAGGAAAGAAAAACAGACATCAGGAGCTCATCTTTCTTATATCACAAGCTTATCTTTAAGGCTGCCAGGTCAACACTAAGCTTAGAGTATATGGCCATTAACTAAAAAGACACGTGGAAAAAAAAAAGTTAAAAGGACAGTCTACATCAGCATTTGTATTGTTTTTAAAGATAGATAATCCCTTTATTACCCAGTCTCTAGTTTTGCATAACCAACACAGTAATATTAATACAATGTTTACCTATGTGATTATCTAACACCCTCTAGTGGTGAAATACTGTCAAAATGCATTTAGATAAGAGGCAGCCTTCAAGCTCAAATAAATTAGCATATGAACCTCCTAGGTTTAGCTATCAACTAAGAATACCAAGAGAACAAAGCAACATTGGTGATAAAAGTAAATTGTAAAGTTGTTTAAAATTACATGCCCTATCTGAATCATGAACATTTATTTTGGACTAGACCCTCCCTTTAAAGGACAAATAAATCCTACTTCCAAAATGAAAGGTCCCTAAAAATAAACTGGTTGTGTATGACATAATTTTACAATCTCACTTAGGGAATCTCCTCTTTCAGATAAGTGGTCATATAGAAGGGGTATAAAACCCAATTTTATTAAACATTAATCACCTACCTAATATATGTATTGTATGTAACTCAACACATACCACACACAAGCAATATCTTTCATATGAAACAGGAGATAATTATTTCACAAGTTCTTGGTCTGTAGGGAAAAAAAATCCCACAAACAAAACAAAGCATGATTGTGTGGGCCCATACACAGAAAATGCAATGAAATACATATTTGAATGTGATGAGTGCAAATGACTACAGACAGCTTTACCACATGGGTGTAAAATGGCTTAGCAGTAAAACATAAATTATGCTTACCTGATAATATGGGGGGGGGGGAGCTGTGGACTCTTTCCATCTGAAGGAAAGAAAAATATCAGGTAAGCATAATTTAAGTTTTTCTTCATAAATGGAAAGAGTCCACAGCAACATTCATTACTTTTGGGAAAACAATACCCAAGCTATAAAGGACACTGTATCCAAAAATGGGAGGGTAGAAGAGGTGGCACATTCTTAGGGCACCAGGGCTGAAAACCCCTACCCAACAAAATCCCACTTCGTCCGAAGCTGAGAACAACTGAAAAAAAGGAAAAGGTCCAAGGACGCTGACCCGCAGATAGTCCACAGCCTTGATAGAGACCGCAGGAATTAGACTCGAGTCAACTGCCTCCAAGAGACACTGTTGCCCAGCAGTCGGGTCTCCAAACAACACACCCCTTATTGAAGAAAGGGAACAAACTACTGTATTGTTCCACAAGCAAGACAAATTCATGGAAAAAACATGATTGTACTTGTAAAGCTAATCCCCCTTAAGGGACTCAAGGCGCTGCTCATTTTATCAACCTTAAAAGGAGGAAAGGCTGAGTAGGCCTCGCCGGCGATCAAGCTTGCAACCTTTGGTTTGCTACAGTGCAGAGTAATCACAGTGCATTAGTATGCTGAGCTAGCTGTCAAGCTAGCATAAGGAACTCCAGAAAAAAACCCTAAAAAGGGCACAAACACAGAGCAAAAACCCTGAGAAACCGAGTCAGGCTAATAGAGACCCAACCAGTCTCATAGAAACAAGGGGAGGCAATGCCCAGACCCCAGAAACCACAGGATAAGGCCAGGAGTCTGAAAACAGAGAGAGGGTCTTCCCCTAACACAGTGCAACCGCACTCTAGAAAGCAACTAAAGACGAAGGTCCCCAAGTCGCAAAAGGGTAGCTCAGAATACCGAATTATTCAGAAACAAAACCTCGTGCAGCAAGCTCAGATAGGTCTGACAAACAACACCTGAAGCAAAAACACTGCACGCTGCAGTCATCTAAAAATGACTGAAATTTAAATCCTTGCAGGGCAAGTAGAAAGCAGCTGAAGATAGGATCCTTCAGATTGCTAATTATCCACTAACCAGCAGATAATGTTGCAGGCTATCTAAGAACTGCCAGTCCTTCCCATAAATCTTGAAGGAGAAAGGAGAAACCTCAAAGAGGCATACCATATTGCGAATGCTCCGAAGACATAATAGCAGAGCAACAGATCTCAGATCCTGCTCCAACACCGGACCAGCACAAGCGACAGACATGTCCGATAGACAGGGGGTACAGAAAGACCCCAACCACAAGCCCCCAGGAAATGGAAAGAAAAATAAGGGACTCACCCACCCCAACAGGGCTCGGGTGCCAACCCAATCCGCTCCTCCAAAATAAGGAACTCCAAAGGACAAGCCCCTAGGACCTGGAACAGAGAAAAGTGCAATAGATCCATAGGAGGACCTCTCACTAATCTCCTAGACCAGTGGTTCTCAACCAAAGTGACCTCAAGGCCCGGTAAATTTTAGCTAGACATGTCCAGGGCCCGGTAGTTTTATATATATATATATATATATATATATATATATATATATATATATATATATATATATATATATATACACATATATAAAGTGAGCAGCAGGGACGGGCTGATCAGCCAGGCAAATAGGACCTGGGCCGAGGGACTAGCAAGTAGGGGGGCCCACAAATGACATCTCCACGGATCCTGGTGCATTCCTTAAGCTGGAGTTTTCAGTTGCCCTATCAGTAACTAAGCAAAAAAGTGTGGGTTTAGTGGGGGCCCTGGCAGGGGTCTGTCGCTGTGAGGGCCATGGAGTGTGGGGTCTGGCCCTGGAGGTTGGGTGCCCTTTCTCTGGACCTTAATTTTGTGGGTCCTGGCTCTGGAGGTTAAGGGGCCTGTTGGGGGCATGGCAGGGAGGCTACCGTGTTCATTTGCATAAAATGTAATACATTTTAGTCAGTGTGAGACAGTGTTCCTGGGGCCTTGATTGGTCTCAGTCTGCCCCTGGTGTGCAGTGGGGGCATGACAGGTCGGGGCCCACCAGCAGGGCTATCACGGCCCGGTACTGGGCCACGGCCCGGCTGTTGAGAAACCAGTCCTAGACAGTCTCTACGTAGAGAGATCAATTTCCAAAAGGTGGAACAGAGCCCACATTGCAGCAGATGCTGCCCCTTACAGAAATAAGCCGCCTGATCCAACCTCCTACACACAGGGCAGGACAATGACCCTCCAGAGAGAGGAAACCCCAGCTCATAAGGAAGACAAACTATCCCCTCAAAAGGGAAGGGCACAGATTAGAACAGCGTACATGTCCACAAAACATGAAGCCATAGTATGATCAAAACACGGCCCAAATGCAAAAATCATCCAGACACCACTGTTGACCCAACAGAGAAAAACTCTCTATGAAAAGGAGCACACTCCGCCTAAAGGACAAGACAGGCCTTAAAGTTTATACCCAGTACCTGTCAGGGTTTTTTCCCTGATCTGTATGCCATGTGCTGCTGGCAGCCATTTTACTCACCTCTCTTGCTAACTCTGGTGCATACTGTGTGATGCTGCTCATTTATTGCACTTCCTTTTATGGCCAGACTGGTGTACATCATCCATGTGAGACAGGATGCAGTCTCAGAATTGCGATGTCATCACTTATTATTTAAAGGGCCTCTGTTCAGTTTGCTTTGCCCTTGCGTTGTCTCAGACCTGTTTGTGAGAGCTCCTGTGTATTACCAGGCTGTCTGACGTCCCTCCTGGTTCCTGATTTCTGACTTGTTCCTGTCTCTGCTGTTCTCCATGTTCCTGATTCCCGGCTCGTCTGACTATTCGCTTTGGCTCCTGACTTGGCTCGTCGGACTACCAGTTCTGGTTTTGATTCCTGGCTTGTTATTTGACTTGTGGACTTTTTATTATTTTTTGCTATTAATAAAGGTGTGATTATTTTTGCACTTCTTGTCTAAGTCTGATTAATGGCACCCTGACAGTACCCAAAGGTGGATGTGAACTCTGGCCTTCCTGCTTGCAAGCCCAATGAGCTAGCCCCTATGTCGCAAAATAGGGTCCCTGAAAAAACTGGGTCGTCCTGAACAAGTCCACATGATCATAAGTCTCCAGACATCCAAGAAGGATCCAGGACAAGAACCCTGGACCCAGAATCATCCTAGAACAAATGACACCCCCAGAGAACACAAGATACCCCGTCTGAAGCAATCAGACCTCACAGGGGATGATAACCGGGGAACCCAGCAAAATGGGTACAGGACTCACTTGTAATTCCCAGCCCAAAGGGAAGGGAACACCCTTGGCCGGAGGTCAACACCCCCTCAACAAGGTGCTAGGCCGCGACAAAGTCACACAATTTTTCTAGAGCCCAAAGGCCCCAAGGGCAACAAAAGGGAAAAGAGAACGAGAAGAGAGCCACCCGAAAGAGAGAGTAGAAAGGAAAGGCTAGACGTTCCAGAGGTCCACACCCAAGGGAGAAGAATGCAAGGCATCCCAAACCTAGGCAGCCGAAGAAAGACAGAGCCTCACGGCCTTCACTTCCTAATTAAGCAGCCAAAGCCGCCAGAAAAAACGGACAATGTCCAGAAAGTATTGACCCAAAGGAAGAGAACCTCTAAAAGGAACAAGTCCTAAAAGGACACTTCCAAAGAGACCATGAAATGCAAAAGCGTAAGAAAGGCGGTATGAAGGACCTAAATCCTCCAAGCCTCCAACCCACAACGGGAAGGAACACTCTAGTTCCCTGAGAAATCGGAAACTACTGAGCATGTTGCCACGGATCTCAACGGAGTACTGGCCCACTAGTTTGAAAGGTGAATGAGGACTGAACCAATCCCCCATGCTTCTAAGCAACCAGGATGCTAGTTGAAGCTTGTAAAATAAAACAAGAAACAACACAAATCATATTGTGATCACTAGGCACCCTCACCGGACCAACCGGACATAAAAAGGTGCAACATGTCTGAACTAGGCCTCAAAGACAGAAGGATTTGTACCCAGTCACGACCAGCCTGAAATCACATAGAGTCTCGCCCGAGATGGAGGGATAAAGAACAGTCAGACAGACTTTGTAAACAGTGCCACCACAAAATTGCAAGTATCAATTCCAGAGAAGAAAGTTCCCGAAGGAAACATTACACCACAACCTGAGCTTTAGACCAAATAAAAATAATCCTCACCGGATGAAAATAAAAAATAAGGGCAACCTGTAGGTTAGCGCAGAGAAAGAACAGACAGACCCACAGAACCAGCCCAACAGGGGTCCGAGACTGGAAAAAGGATACAAAAATAACAAAGACTATAAGAAGATTACTTCATCCCCTTATGTGTATGTATGCAAGCCAGTCGAAAAGTAAGACTGAGAATCCCCAGACCCATTAAGAGTGGGATCCTCCAGCAATGCCAAAAATGTGCCGTAGTAGAACATAAAGGCGCCGGGACAAAAGAAAGCACCGGCCTGATGGTTGACTCCCTGAGGCCTCAGGGGCAGTTGCTCCCCCGGAGGGCTGAACTGGACCAGGTGATCCCACGCCTGATGAGCCCCGGTTAACGAAACACGGACAATATTGTAAACACACTCCCGGGAGGTGCAGATGTGCCAGCGCCAAAGATATGGCCATGCGGAACCGTGTCATAACCTCCGGTGGGAACATGCTACACTCCCTAGAAGGATAGTAGCGTTTGGGTTACCTGCATGCGTAGTAAGAGTTGGTGGTAGGGAACTCGTCTCGTGAGAAATAGAATCCCCAAAGGCGAATGGCTCAGTGGGCACCCGATTCCCCGATCCAAAGCACTCTAAAACTGCATTTGGAACATGTAGAGATTGGATAAATAACAATGGCACTATATAGGCAATCCCCACTAGAAGTATAATAGTATGGACACACTTTATTAGTTTAGTGTGTGATAGTGTTTGTCTATTACTGGTTTTGTGGGTTGGTGCTCTGCATAAGTAAATATGAAACTGGAATTAGTGGATAAGAATTATCCACAAGACAGTATGCATATAGCACTCTAACGCCCAGACTAGAAATTGGCGGTATTCCTAGAGTTAAAACATAACTTTTAATTAAATTGGTTAAAAAAGTAAGTACTCCAACACACCATTCATACTGTTAAAATATATAAACTATGTGTTTAAGAGAAATTACAAATTAAGAAGATGTAATTAATCCAATATCAGTGGCCTTGTCCACAATAATGGGCAACTTCTTCTGTAATCCAATATAATATAATACTGTTAGTTGGGCTTTGAGTTGGTGTAAATAAACTGACTAGCTTCTAGTTCAGAGATAGCACAATCATATACTTAATCTGCCATATGTGTGGTCTAGATATATGAAATCAAATTCCCCACATGCATATGTGAAGGTTAAATACCACAATATTGGGGACTCATAAATATTTCTAGACTGTCTGAATATTCAACCTGAGTAAGAAGCATGGAATATGAGGGGGGTCAAAGATCGGTAGGTAACTAATATAATGATACGTGAAACTCAGATAAGTTCATCACTGAGGTGACCAGTATATATTAACTGATAGATATATTCCTTTGTTTATATAAGTGAATCTCGTAGGAAATCCTTCACAGCATAGGGACTGTGCTAAAACTATATTTCCTAATACCTCGGTATGAGGTTAGTGTTTACAGGGTAATGATTGTGCTATTGTTCGTGATATACGGACCAAAATGTACTATTGTGATAGGACAGAGTACAGGCACTTAGTACCTTGTGGTTAACAAATCAAGATGGAGTGTATCACTGTACTGATACTAATATTGATTGTGCCTATGCCGGCAGGATATAAGAAGGGCAAATAGCTTTCAAATATGCCCTTAGTTCATAAGGGTTAATTGGTGATATGTTATGCTTGTACACGTGTATTTATACAAAGAACAAACTTGAACAAAAGTGAAATATATTGAAGTAGTTTTATGCCCTGTATATTTGCTATCAGTTAATGCGGTTAGGAGCAATGCTGATATACTGGTCTCTGGTCTCAATCAGTTAACTACTAGTATTAATCAGGCTGTTATTACAGCGGGTATAGTGAAATCTGTCCTTACTAAAAGTCAATAGTTATTTGTCAGTATCTTATCAATTATGGTCCCTAACTATCTCTTGTATTAATATAGTTCCTAAGTATAACCTCGAGTTAGTATACTACCTTAGGTGAGATAATCAATGGTTAACTGTTGTCACGATCATGACACTTACATTATAATGTCAGATTGAGTAAATAAGTATTTATATTAGTGTAGAATCTGTGCTGTGTGTTATACTGTTATATGATTCACTTCTTGTAAATATTTTTGAAACGGCCACCCAGTCTGTGATCCATTGAACATTCCGATAGACATGGTAACTATAGTTTCACTGACACTTCCTGTAGCACCCGCCCCCTAAGTCTCCCTATTGGATAGACGAGTGCGTGACCAAGTGACTCTTGTGCTCTAGTGGCTATATACTATATTGTCGGATGCTGCTTAGCCCTTACTGAGACCACTGTATTTTACGTATCAATTATATTACAGCAAGTGCTTCAAGATGGTTTTGTGCTCCCAATAATGAGTCATCATTTTTAGCTTCAATAAATTATGATATAGGCTGCAACATATCGAATATGATAAAATAACACTGTGTCTTTACTTGGTCAGCACCATAAGGGGTCTTGATAAATAGTTGCTCAGGTAAATTTCCCACTTGTTAATGTTTGGGTCGTAATGACTGTGTACCCCCTCTATTCTCCCAGTATTTAGTCAAAGACTGCGGCTAAATGAACATATTAAATTATATAATGAGGTTAGTTACACTCAAAGCTTCTCATTAAACACCAGAGTTTTTTAAAGCTAAAAGAGCACCTGTGCTGCTAACGCGTTTCGCCCGTGAGGGCTTTGTCAAAGGCAGCGAGCCACCGGAATTCTTGCTATTTATGTCTTCTGTGTACCGGAAGTCCCGCCTCTTCTTGGATTACATTGGAATCGTACATGTCACTCATTGTGACATCATATTTAAGATGGTATATACCTTATTCATACAAAAGTGTATCAATCTGTTTGTCTATTTATTCTGTTGCATTAAATAATAGGATCTTTCACCTTAATTGTATATGTATGGCTTTGAATTTGTTAAATCAACTTATTATTGTGATACATTAAGTAAATATCTGAATTTCATGTATCAATTAATGTATAATCATTTGTCTTTATGTGTGGGGTCTAAGAATAAATTCTAATCTTATACTTATTTCTAGATGGATTGGTTATTATTTTGAGTTTTAATTAAAGTTAATGAGGGACAGGCGGGATCATGTTTTGGTTCTGTGTGGATCTCGGTTACTTATCTTGCTAGCTATTGGGCTATCTGTACCTTTTTGTCACTTTTCTGAAATTGATTTTAGCTCATTATAGAACCTTAAGAGTCCATAACACCAGTGTGTCTTATTATATTAGCATTATTTCATTATTACAGAAATATGTTTTCATGAAGTTATGAGTATTAGCTACTTCTGGTTACGTTGGTTGGTATTACTCTGCCTTGTCAAATAGTTTGATCGTCATTATTAACGTTTACTAATGCTCTTCATTGTGATGGGACATGGCCAGTGTACACTTGGCCCTTATAATCGATACCTACACATATATATACCGGGTATACAATCTCTGAATTAATTCTACATCTTCTTGTATTTGTTATTTCGTCAGTTCCCCCTGTTGATGAGAGAATGTATTTTTTTTTTTTTATTTTGTAATTCTGTAAATGTAGAATTCTTTTTCCTCATTAATTTATACTTTGCCCTTCCCTATGATAGAACAAGGCCAGTTTGCACTTATCTCTGTTGTTCTCTGTCCTTATCTATTTGTACCGTCCATATGATGATTTATGAATTAATTTTGCATCTTTGTCAATTTGATTTTGGGTAATATCCCTGGTGAGTGGGAAATTATGTTTATTTATTCAGGTTTTGAATATATATTAAATGTATAAAAGTTATTGTATTGTTGTAATTATTTGTACAGATAGCTCCCTGTAAATATTTTATCACTTGGTAATTGTGAGTTGGACTTTTTAGATCCTCTTAATCATTTTAAATAATAGCATGAATATATGTCTCTGAGATTCTCTTAATAGTTATTTTAGCTTTTATGTCTAACCATACTAGAAGTGCGAAATATGGTTGCATGAAGTTATTATGATAGACTTTCCATTTGCATTAGAACATTCAATAGTATGTTAAAAATAAATCCAATTCAGAGTGAACTACTTGTTTAAAATACAATTGTGAGACAATAGGTGTACTAATTTCATTATAACTTATTTTCAAATAGTGATGTGTGATGAGTGAACTTCATGCTGTGAAATCTTTACTATGTGCACTGAAAGAAAATGTGGATTATTAAAACCAATTAGTGTTAAATCTTATTACTTGATCAACTAGTACCTTTATGTTTGTGTTCTTGTGTGACAATTATTTTGTTTTAGGAGTGAATTAGTGCCAGTGATATTTAGTGATCATATGTGATATTTATAATCTTGTCAATCATAACATACAGTATTTTGATTGTTACTGTGTTCTATGTATATAGTATTCAGTTTATTACAGTTAACTATCCCTCAACTGTATCTATACTTAGTGATAACCAAACTTAAAGTATGCGTCTTAATAAAAATAGAAATATAGTTAGACCCTATTTGATAAAGTTGTGCCTGTACTCTGTCCTATCACAATAGTACATTTTGGTACGTATATCAAGAACAATAGCACAATCATTACCCTGTAAACACTAACCTCATACCGAGGTATTAGGAAATATAGTTTTAGCACAGTCCCTATGCTGTGAAGGATTTCCTACGAGATTCACTTATATAAACAAAGGAATATATCTATCAGTTAATATATACTGGCCACCTCAGTGATGAACTTATCTGAGTTTCACATATCATTATATTAGTTACCTACCGATCTTTGACCCCCCTCATATTCCATGCTTCTTACTCAGGTTGAATATTCAGACAGTCTAGAAATATTTATGAGTCCCCAATATCGTGGTATTTAACCATCACATATACATGTGGGGAATTTGATTTCATATATCTAGACCACACATATGGCAGATTAAGTATATGATCGTGCTATCTCTGAACTAGAAGCTAGTCAGTTTATTTACACCAACTCAAAGTCCAACTAATAGTATTATATTATACTGGATTACAGAAGAAGCTGCCCAGTATTGTGGACAAGGCCACTGATATTGGATTAATTACATCTTCTTAATTTGTAATTTCTCTTAAACGGAGAGTTTATATATTTTAACAGTATGAATGGTGTGTTGGAGTACTTACTTTTTTAACCAATTTAATTAAAAGTTATGTTTTAACTCTAGGAATACCGCCAATTTCTTAGTCTGGGCGATAGAGTGCTATATGCATACTGTCTTGTGGATAATTCTTATCCACTAATTCCAGTTGCATTTGGAACATAACTGACGGGCATGTATCACCCGGGCCAATTCATATTCTTCGCAAGAAGTAGAGTCTGAATCAGAGACATCCGTCTCCACAAAATCAGAATCCTCCATAACTGGGACACTGCCACCTCCAGAGAACCAGACACCAGCGGACTAGGATTTCTCTGTTGCCACACGGTCAGGAAAGCGGAAATAGAGTCACAGGGTAAATGGTGCAGTCTATGCAAAAGTGTCCCCGACCGTAAAGGCCGCATCACTAGACATAGGCTGTTTAAAAAATGCGAGAGTACGCTATTTTAGCCCTGCCCAGAAGTGACATCACTTGCCCCATGTGAACAGGCTTAGCGGCGACTGAAGAGAAGATCCTGAGCGCACACGTGATGGGTCTCTCCCTCTGAGCAGTCAGCGTTCCTGGAATGGTCCCGGGGAGGAGGTGCGGGACATAGACTGGGAAGGAGGTGTCTCTAGCAGGTGATTGGTGGACTGGTGTTACTGAAGCATGAGAGTGGCCCATCGGAATTTAGCACCAACACTACACCAGCTTTTTCATTACAGTCGGTGCTGTGGGGTCGTGATACCTCCTGTTCTGTCACTACAGTTCCTGTGAGCCACACGTCTTCACATCTGAGGAAAAATATAAATTTGATCTAATGTTTAAAATGCACTCGGTCCCTGGGAGGCAGCTGAGAGGCCAAAACGCTAAAAAAGTACCGCTTTATTATGCACTGTGTTTTAATTTGAAATAGTATTTTCTAAGCTGCCTCCCAGGAACCTGAGTGCATTTTAAACATTAGAACAAGTTAATATTTTCCCTCAGATGTGAAGACTTGGGGCTCACAGGAACTGTAGTGACAGAACAGTATCATGTTCCCACAGCACCGCCTGTAATGAAAAAGCAGGTGTTGTGTCGGTGCTAAATTCCGATGGGCCACTCTAATGCTACAGTTACACCAGTCCACTAATCACCTGCTAGAGACACCTCCTTCCAAGTCTATGCCCCGCCCCTCAGAGGGAGAGACCTGTCACGTGTGCAAAATTAACATGTTATAATAATTTATAAGAAAATTGTGATTAAATCGTAATCACGTTTTTTTTATTAAAAAATCAAATGTTTCCCCCCATACCATCCAGCCCTACTGCAGTTCCATGCCGAAGAGTACTACCCTCCATAAGAGACTATCAAAATTTCTGACACTTCTCTGCCAACCTCCTGAGATGAAAGACAAATAATGACTGGGGAATGAGGGAAGTGGGAGAGGTGTTTAAGCCTTTGGCTGGGGTGTCTTTGCCTCCTCCTGGTGGCCAGGTTCTGAATTCCCAAAAGTAATGAATGCAGCTGTGGACTCTTTCCATTTATGAAGAAAATACAAAATATATTGTTTGATCATAGAAAATGCACCTTTAAATTGATAATGTTTTTGGAAAAAATGGATGTCCATGTTCTTAATGCAGCTAAGACTTGTACTTGTTCAATTTGAGTTTCTTGAAAGCTGCCATTACCCTCCAGTGAGCGATAAACCCCTAGGTATGCAGAATTCCTGGATAGTACACACTTAAAAGCTTTTTCTATCTATTTGAATAACTTTAAATTGAATGAAAATTGTATTAAGACATATCCAAAATCAATACAATATGACAAATTAAATGGAAATATTCTTAAATACTAGATATACCACATGGGAAAAGTCTGTAATCAATATTTTTATTAGTTGTGTCTTAACCCGTCAATATTTTGCTCAGTACTGTTGCAGATATAATAAAATATGGAACATCTATGGTCAGGTAAAATAATGTATTAAATTAGTAAATATATAATTAGCATCCTAATACTTATGATCCCATCCCAAAATGCCTAAAGATTCCATGAATAATGCATTGCTAAGCAAAATAATATTGTCAATATATATATATATATATATTAGAAATAACTTCATTTTACACAGTTATCAACTACAATGCATTGAAATAAAGGGACATAAAAACAAAGTTAGAGTTTATTGGATCAGATAGAGCATGCAATTTAAGAAACTTTTTAAATTTACTTTGACTATAAAATGTACTTTGTTCTCTTGGTATTGTTTGTTAAAATCATACCTAGGTAGGTTCAGGAGCAACAAAGCATTACTGAGAACTGTCTGGTGAATGGTGGCAACACACATATGCCTCTTGTCATTGCCTCACCTGATGTATTCAGCTATGTCATAGTAGTGCATTGCTGTTCTGTTACAGATTTTAACCCATCAGCAGGGGTTAAACACATTTATTTTATGCAATCAATAGTGCAATAACAAAATGGCCTAACATATTTGTACATTTTATTTTTACACTTGTATTTCCTATTAAGGGCTAGACTACAAGTGGCACACCATAGTTAGCACAGATAACAATAAGCAATATCTGCTATCCTGCGCATGTATTACAATTTGAAAGTAAACAGATGTGCTCAAATGCAAACCAAATTTGCACTTGTGAGGTTAGTGCAACTGAAGACCGAGTGTAGGGGGTAAAAAAAGTTGCACCAAGCACAACATAAGCACATTAAAATAAAGTGTATTATCTTTTTTTTTTTTCATATTGGAATGTGAAATATTCGTAACCAACTTTTCATGTTTTTCACATTGGAATGTGAAATATTTGTAACCAACTTTGGGTTTAGCATTGTACGTCTAACACGGTGTTGGGTTAATGCAAGAGCAATAATGTTTGTGCTCTTTGAAGTCTATAGGGGAGAAGTTAACGTGGCAGCGACATCTAAGGTCCTGAAATTAGTATACATCAGACTTCGCTCTTCCGCTAACTTTTTTCTTTCAACTTGTAATACACGTGCTAACCTACCTAAGTTTAAAGTTTACTTTTAGAGGTTTTAGTGCACAAGCGGAAAAAAAAAAGATTTAGTGTGCCAATTGTAATCTGGCCCTGAATGTATTAATATCTCCTGCTAGTTTCAGTTTTTAATTAAGAAAACCTTAACATAACTTATTGATGGAAAAAAACAAAATTTATGCTTACCTGATAAATTTATTTCTATATGGGCATGGAGAGTCCATGACATCATTTCAATAACTAGTAGGATATTCAACTCCTGGCCAGCAGAAGGAGGCAAAGAGCACCCCAGCAAAGCTGCTAAGTGTAACTTCCCTACCCATAAACCCCAGTCATTCAGCCGAAGGAAAATGGAAAAAATAAGAGACACAAGGGTACAGAGGTGACTGAGGTTTACTCAAAAAAAAAAAAGCCAAATTATAATTTTAAAAAGAGGGCGGGGTTGTGGACTCTCCATGGTCGGAAAGAAATAAATTTATCATGTAAGCATGCATTTTGTTTTCTTTCCTATGGCATGGAGAGTCCACAACATCATTCTAATTACTAGTGGAAACCAAAACCCAAGCTAGAGGACACAGAATAAAAAAGGGAGGGAGAACAATGCAGGAGGACCTAAACAGAAGGCACCACCGCTTGAAGAACCTTTCTCCCAAAGGAGGCCTCAGCTGAGGCACAAGTATCAAATTTGTAGAATTTGGAAAAGGTATGCAAAGAGGACCATGTTGCTGCCTTGCTGTTCCACAGAAGCTTCATTTTTGAAAGACCAAGATGAAGAGACAGCCCTAGTGGAATGAGCCGTAATTCTCACAGGAAGCTGTTGTCCAGCTGTCTCATAAGCAAAACTAATCATACTTCTTAAAAAAAAGGGAAAGGGTAGTAGAAGTGGCCTTCTGACCCTTACACTTTCCAGAGAAAACAACAAACAGGGTAGAAGATTGCCGAAAATCTTAAGTAGCTTGTAGGTAAAATTTTAGAGCATGCAAAACATTCAAGTTATGCAAAAGAAGTTCCTTATCCCATTTCTGCGCTATAATTTCATATATCTTGTCTGGAACACGAAAGACATCCAAGGATGAGGGAGAATCATAAACTCTATTAAGTTTAGTAGACCTTTTAGGGTTGACAGCAACCGAAGGTTCAGAGTCATGCAAAGTAGCTAGAACCTCCTTCAGAAGCAACCAGAGATGTTCAAGCTTAAATCATTAGACATTTCGGAAAGGTTAACCAGTGCAGATTTAGAGGGTTCAGAAACCGTACCAACAGACAAATGTTTAGATTTTCTCTTACGCTTACCCAAAGTAAGGAAAGCAGACAAAGCCGCAGATACTGCAGAAGTTATCTGTGCGACAAAATCCCCTGGTAAATAAACACCCCCAGGAGGTTGAGAAGAAACAAAAGGCACTTTATGAGAAACAATTAAAGCTTGGGACGTTTGAAGAGAAAGCTGAGGCATATGACGCACAGCATTATCCAGAGAGACATTTGGCTCAGAAGGGTGTAACTTGTCTTTACATTTTAAAGTCTTAGCTAAGCATGAGCAACAAACTTGCATAGACAGGACAATTTGGGCCTCTAAAAATAATAAAGATGTATCCATAGAAATTGACTGATCCTGTTCTGAGTTCATAGCTACAGAAATCAAGTCCCACTTTAGAATGAGAATAAAAATTATAATAAAAAGTATAATAATTTGACCAAAAAATAATAATGATATGCACAAAAAGGGGAGACTTAACACAGAAAAGACTAAAACTACTGATGGCAAAAAATATTGACACTCTAAAACTCAACCTCAGACAAGAGACCTAAGGGTTTTGACTGAGGCCCCTACCATGACCGGAATCAAAATCTCACTAGCAATAGGAACGAGACTCTCCAGCAGAGATCCTCTCCTCTAAGTAGAAGATCAGAATGGTGAAAGCTGCAAAGCCGACATTGCTGTACTCACAAAGCTCCGCTCAGACACGGCGGAAAAGTGGAAGTCACGTGAGCGGCCAAAAAAAAAATAATTTGCCCCTAAATGTAACCTTAACCAAATAAGGATAAACTAAGTACCAAAAGAGATCCACTTGAGCAGGGCCGGATTTACATCTCAGGTGCCTGTAGTCACAAAAACCTGAAGCGCCCACCCCCTCTCACAAAAAAAGTGAAAAAAAATAAAAATAAAATATTTTTTTTTCCTTTTTTTATTTTATTATTTTCTGTAGCATAGTGCCCCCCCACTCCCCTCTCCCTTGATCATTAGTCAGGAGCCGTTCGCAGGCTTCATTGCTGTGCTCTGGTCTCCTTCAGCCGGTAACAGGAAGACAATATATCAGCAGAGAGTCCTTACTGTGCAAGCGTGGCTCCGTTTCTCAGTGAGTTAATGTTTTCACTGTTGGCAGGATGCTGTTTTTCAGTACCTAGAAGGCAAAGGCACTTACCTGTGGATCCAGCTGCAGGGCAAATAACAGCTACTAAGGTGTGACCGGTACTCCACTTCCTGTCAGGGACCTGTAGTAAAAGAAAGAACAGAGTAACCAACCCTGGCAAAGGGGTAGCAAAAGTGTTAAAAGTAAAGCAAAGACCACCTTCTAACTGCTAAAAGCAACCACTACTCTTACTAAAGAGATTGACATAGACACAGCTAGACCCCAATCCTTGCATGCAGGAAAAAGTACCCATTAAATATCTTCAGACACCGTCTTCGCACATCCTACATTTACAGAGGCAAAGAGAATGACTGGGGATTATGGGTAGGGAAGTTACACTTAACAGTTTTGCTGGGGATCTCTTTGCCTCTTCCTGCTGGCCAGGAGTTGAATATCCCACTAGTAATTGGAATGACTTTGTGTCTCACATTTTATATGACCAACAATTAATTAATAAAAACCTGCTACTTAGAAAGTTGTGCTTTAGGAGTGACTGGTTGGAATAATAACAAATTAATATAGATAAAACCAACAGTAACAATTATAAGAGAAGTAATAATTTTGCTATGTGTTTGGTAAACACTGTACCTGTACAGTGGCAGACAAGACATAAATACAGGTATGAACAAGAAAGACAGATGGTGTAGAAAGGAAACACTAAAATGTGACCGTACCCAGATCGTGCATTTGTTCTTTGGTGTCAATCAGCTGGACACTGATAGTCTCTTGCATCTGATCCATATAATAGGTCCCATCTGCTACAAGGTGTACAATTACTGCAGCAACCACCACAGGTTGTGAAAAATGGGCCTGCCAGATGCAAACACAGTTGAGAGTAATTTATTCTATGTATAAACAAACAATATGTCAACCAACTCTATAAGGACTCAGACAACAACAAAAGTAGTGTTTCTTTTTAAAATTACAATTATTGTTTTTTACATTATTTTAAACATAATCAGCTAGCTGTGGAAATAATCTGTATCTGCATTTTTTTTTAAAGAAGAATGAAGAAAAGCTTCCTAATTTTTTTTCAAAATGTCTAAAAAAATTAGTGCATCATAACAAAGAAATTAAAACAAAAATTATCCTTACCTAATAAATACATTTCTTTCATGATGGGGGGAGTCCACCATTTATCACATGTGGGATTAAACTTAATTCCACTAGGAGGAAGCAAAAACACCTAACATAGTAGAGCCAACTGTACAAAAAAAACAACAACAAAGATTGGTCTTGTGGACTCTCACCATAATGAAATACATTAATTTATCATACATTTTGATTTATTTTATAAGATGGTGAGAGATCACGCGCCATCACTTGTGGTATACTATACCCAAGCTGTTAAGTCCACAAGACCCCCATGAAATAGGGTGGGTTAACAGTTAAAGGGACATGAAACCCCAAAAAATATTTTGTGATTCAGATAGAGAATACAATTTTAAACAACTTTCTAATTTACTTCTATTATCTAAATTGTTTAATTTTCTTATGCCTAGATTTAGAGTTCTGCGTTAGCCGTCAAAACCAGCGTTAGGGGGTCCTAACCCTGGTTTTGGCCGCCCGCTGGAATTTAGAGTCAGTCAGGAAAGGGTCTAACGCTCACTTTCCAGCCGCGACTTTTCCATACCGCAGATCCCCTTACGTCAATTGCGTATCCTATCTTTTCAATGGGATCTTTCTAACGCCGGTATTTAGAGTCTTGGCTGAAGTGAGCGTTAGAAATCTAACGACAAGACTCCAGCCGCAGAAAAAAGCCAGGAGTTAAGAGCTTTCTGGGCTAACGCCAGTTCATAAAGCTCTTAACTAATGTGCTCTAAAGTACACTAACACCCATAAACTACCTATGTACCCCTAAACCGAGGCCCCCCCACATCGCCGCCACTCTATTAAAATTTTTAACCCCTAATCTGCCGACCGCACACCGACGCAACCTACATTATCCCTATGTACCCCTAATCTGCTGCCCCTAACATCGCTGACCCCTACATAATATTTATTAACCCCTAATCCCCCCCCCCAACGTCGCCGCTACCTACCTACAATTATTAACCCCTAATCTGCCGACCGGACCTCACCGCTACTCTAATAAATGTATTAACCCCTAAAGCTAAGTCTAACCCTAACACCCCCCTAAGTTAAATATAATTTAAATCTAACAAAATAAAATAAATCTTATTAATAAATTATTCCTATTTAAAGCTAAATACTTACCTGTAAAATAAACCCTAATATAGCTACAATATAAATAATAATTATATTGTAGCTATTTTAGGATTAATATTTATTTTACAGGCAACTTTGTATTTATTTTAACCAGGTACAATAGCTATTAAATAGTTAAGAACTATTTAATAGCTAAAATAGTTAAAATAATTACAAAATTACCTGTAAAATAAATCCTAACCTAAGTTACAATTAAACCTAACACTACACTATCAATAAATTAATTAAATAAACTATCTACAATTATCTACAATTAAATCAACTAAACTAGATTACAAAAAAACAAAAAACACTAAATAAAAAATAGAAAAATAAAAAAAATAAAAAAAGATTACACAAATTTTAAACTAATTACACCTACTTTAAGCCCCCTAAAAAAATAACAAAGCCCCCAAAATAAAAAAATCGGAACAGCCAATAGAATGCGAGCTCAATCTGATTGGCTGATTGGATCAGCCAATCGGATTGAACTTGAATCTGATTGGCTGATTGAATCAGCCAATCAGATTTTTCCTACCTTAATTCAGATTGGCTGATAGAATCCTATCAGCCAATCGGAATTCGAGGGACGCCATCTTGGATGACGTCATTTAAAGGAACCTTCATTCGGACTTAGGACATCGTTAGAAGAGGATGGATCCGCGTCGGCTGCTTCAAGATGGTCCCGCTCCGCGCCGATGGAAGAAGATAGAAGATGCCGCCTGGGTGAAGATGTCTACCGGTCCGGATGCCCTCTTCTTGCCGGATAGGATGAAGACTTCGGACCCTCTTCTTGCCGGATAGGATTAAGACTTCGGACCCTCTTCTGGACGGATCGGTGATACCCGGCGTGGTGAAGATAAGGTAGGAAGATCTTCAGGGGCTTAGTGTTAGGTGTTTTAAGGGGGGTTTGGGTTAGATTAGGGGTATGTGGGTGGTGGGTTGTAATGTTGGGGGGGTATTGTATGTTTTTTTACAGGCAAAAGAGCAGAATTCTTTGGGGCATGCCCCGCAAAAGGCCATTTTAAGGGCTGGTAAGGTAAAAGAGCTGTAAAATATTTATTTTAGAATAGGGTAGGGCATTTTTTTATTTTGGGGGGCTTTGTTATTTTTTTTTAGGGGGCTTAGAGTAGGTGTAATTAGTTTAAAATTCTTGTAATCTTTTTTTATTTTTTGTAATTTAGTGTTTGTTTTTTTTAATTTAGTTTAGTTGATTTAATTGTAGATAATTGTAGATAGTTTATTTAATTAATTTATTGATAGTGTAGTGTTAGGTTTAATTGTAACTTAGGTTAGGATTTATTTTAACTAGTTAACTATTAAATAGTTATTAAAATAAATACAAAGTTGCCTGTAAAATAAATATTAATCCTAAAATAGCTACAATATAATTATTATTTATATTGTAGCTATATTAGGGTTTATTTTACAGGTAAGTATTTAGCTTTAAATAGGAATAATTTATTAATTAATAATTTATTTAATAAGATTTCTTTTATTTAGTTAGATTTAAATTATATTTAACTTAGGGGGGTGTAAGTGTTAGACTTAGCTTTAGGGGTTAATACATTTATTAGAGTAGCGGTGAGGTCCGGTCGGCAGATTAGGGGTTAATAATTATAGGTAGGTGGCGGCGACGTTGGGGGCGGCAGATTAGGGGTTAATAAATATAATATAGGGGTCGGCGGTGTTAGGGGCAGCAGCTTAGGGGTACATAGGGATAACGTAGGTGTGGCGGTGTACAGAGCGGCAGATTAGGGGTTAAAAATAATATGCAGGGGTCAGCGATAGCGGGGTCCGCAGATTAGGGTTTAATAAGTGTAAGGTTAGGGGTGTTTAGACTCGGGGTACATGTTAGGGTGTTAGGTGCAGACTTAGGAAGTGTTTCCCCATAGGAAACAATGGGGCTGCGTTAGGAGCTGAACGCTGCTTTTTTGCAGGTGTTAGGTTTTTTTTCAGCTCAAACTGCCCCATTGTTTCCTATGGGGGAATCGTGCACGAGCACGTTTTTGAAGCTGGCCGCGTCCGTAAGCAACGCTGGTATTTAGAGTTGCAGTGGCGGTAAATATGCCTGAACGTTCCCTTTTTGGAGCCTAACGCAGCCCTTCTGAGAACTCTAAATACCACCGTTGTTTAAAAGGTGCGGGGGGGGGGAAAACACGCGTAGCTAACGCACCCCTTTGGCCGCAAAACTCTAAATCTAGGCGATAGTATGCTTTGTTGAACGAGCAGCAATGCACAACTGGTTTCTAACTGAACACATTGATGAGCCAATGACAATCGGTATATATGCAGGCACCAATCAGCCGCTAGACCCTAGACTCTCTGCTGCTCCTGAACTTGCCTGGATAAACCTTTCAGCAAAGGATAACAAGAGAAGGAAGCAAATTAAATAATATAAATAAATTGGAAAGTTGTATAAAATTGTATTCTCTATCTGAATCATGAAAGATACATTTTGGGTTTCATGTCCCTTTAAGAAAGGTATACCTCTGAACAGGCACAGTGGCCCTCTGAGAATTCTTGTCAAAAGCAGCCTCATTAGAGGCAAATGTGTCAAAATGGTATGTATGTATGCTTTACAAACTTGCTTAATGCAAGCTCCATTCCATTGTTGGATTAGCAGTAATAAACTAAAGGGGAGACTTTGCCGTCACCAAATAGACCTTGCAAATTAAGGCCTTAAAAAGATATGAAACCCAATTTCCTTTCATGATTCAGAGCATGCAATGATGATAGAGTATGCCATTTTAAGCAACTTTCTAATTTACTTATTATCATTTTTTTTTTCGTTCTCTTGGTATCTTTGTTTGAAAAAAGAAGGAATGTAAGCTTTGGAGCTAGCCTATTTTTGGTTCAGAACCCTGGGTATCACTTGCTGATTGGTGGCTAAATTTGTGTTCTGCCTTGATGATGTATGCCACAGCAGACATTGGTGACTGAAACCTCAGAAAAGGATACCTGTCTTAAACTGGGTCAACCATGGAGAGACCTGAAAATTGTGCATTGTTCCAATATCATAATTGGTAACCTTGCCTTCTGAGTAGAACAAAATTCCTGCGCTCTCAGTGACCCCCACACTACATCCCACCATGATAGCCTGGCGTATGAAGTGATCACCACTCATCTTGGTCTGTGAAAGGAGACCACCTGAACAATAGTTTGGCGAGTCTGCCACCATGTCAGGGACTGCTTTGTGTTGAAGCCTAATAAGATTTTATAAGACAGATCTTTGTAGTCTCCATTACACTGCTGCTGTATCCTGAGCTGTAAAGAATGTAAACGAAAAATGGCAAATGGAACAACATCTGAAGCTGCTACCATGAGACCTAAGCCTTTGATCCATTGAGCTACTGGAGTAAGGGAAGAGAGTTATAGAAGAACACACAGCTTCTGCAACTTCAGTCTGTGCGGTTCCATTAGAGAGAGTCTCATTGACACTAAATATGTTATGCAACCCAGGAAGGAAACCCTAGTCTAAGGAGTTGGAGTTAATAAGCTATTTTAAAAGATGATTTCCCAACAGTGATTGTGAAGAAACTGAAGAAGTATGCTCCCTTGTCATCTGCACAGAGGGTGCCTGTAACTAAAACAATGTATGCTTACCTGTGTGGTGAGAATCCATGGTCCCTTACTCCTGGGAATTACTCTTCTCTATCAATAGGAAGAGACAAAGATTCCCAAACTCCAAGAGAGTTAAGAAAAAGTAATAGTAGCCATTAAAGGAGCAGGGGAAAATATGTGCTCAAGAAGAAAAACATAAATTATGCTTACCTGATAATTTCATTTTGAGAGGAGGAGAGTCCACGGCTCCATTCATTAGGAGGAGGCAAAGACACCCCAACCAAAGGCTATCTCAAAAAAATTAGGCAGACACTCAGAAATCAATTTGAATCAAAATTTCTTTACTATAGGCAGCAGCACATACAGAGCAACGTTTCGGGGTAAGTTACCCCCTCCTCAGGCTCAATACAAACAAATGCCAAATGTACATCTTATATAGCCAAATAGACCCACCCCCAATTAACAATTATGACATCATCAAAAGAAAGAAAGAAAATACATCTCTTGTGCAACATTCAATTAATAACACTAGACAACCAATCTCATCTAATCTGATATTTAAGCATGACAAATCACCACTTCTCATGCCTCACTCTCTGCTAATACCTTAAACGCATATCATACACATTTCATACATTTGAGATATTTATTGTTATGTTATTAATATTTATTTTTTTGTTTTTTTGATTTTTTATTATTATTTCTTTATTATTGTTACTTATTATCCTTTCTCTAATCTAAAAAGTATTAAAACAGACCTGCCAAATGATATTCTCTATTAAGCCCCCTAGGATGTAATGTGCTAAGTCTATGTATCCACATAGCTTCCTTTTTTAGCAACATCCTTTCCCTGTCAAAGCCAATAGAACCTTTTGAAACAGAGTCAAGTATCATAAATCTCAACTGATTCACCTGGTGTCCCCTCTCAAAAAAATGAAAGGGGACCGGAAGGTGTCTCATTTTGGAGTTCCTAATAGTAGACTTATGTTGGGTGAGTCGCTCCTTAACACTCTGTGTCGTCTCACCGACATATAATAGTCCACACGGACACTTAAGAGCATACACCACATAAGCTGATTTACAGGTGAAATGGCCTTTAATATGAAAGATTTTTCCTGAATGGGGATGACTTATTGTGTTACCCTTAATAATGCTATTGCAATGAGAGCAGTTAAGACAGGGAAAAGTCCCATTCTCAATAGGTCGAAAAACCCTTTGTACATTTTTCATGGATTTTACCTTAGCCCTAACTAATTGCTTTCCAATAGAATTACCCTTTCTAAAAGATGAAAAAGGTGGTAATTTAAACTCCCTAATTTCAGGCATAGAATCCCTTAACATAAACCAATTCTTACAAATCACTCTATGTAATTTGACACTCATATTGCTAAAATTAGAAACAAAGGCCAATTTCTTAGACTCATCTCCATTTTGCTTAGGTTGAAGATTGATAGACTCTAATTCCCCACAAGAATAACCTCTTTCTTGAAACCTCATACGCATCTCATCTAAGCGCAATGAACAGGTTAAGGGGTCTGAGACTATCCTCTTCACTCTAAGCAATTGAGATCTTGGTACACTCTTGAAAACTCTTGGCGGGTGATGGCTTTGACGGGACAATAAGGTATTCTTGTCAGTAGGCTTTCTAAAAATGTCTGTCTCAAAATGGTTGCCAGCACGCATGACAACAGTGTCTAGGAAAGCCACACTCTCAGTATGATAATTAGCAGTAAATTTTACTGCTGGCACCTTATTTTCTATTCTTAAACGGAGTGCCTCAATGGATTCAATGTCGCCCTGCCAAATGATAAACAGATCATCTATATAGCGCCACCAAGCCAAACACTTATGAAACTCAGGATCAATATATATCACTTGTTCCTCCAATTGATCCATATAGAGGCAGGCGTAGGCAGGAGCAACATTTGAACGCATTGAGGTACCCCGTAACTGCAGAAAAAATCTGTCATCAAAAGAAAAATAGTTGTGAGTTAACACTAGTTCTAATAACTCCATAAAGAAGTTAATTTGTCTATCAGAATATTTGGCTGACCGCATCAGAGAAGACCAGACACTGTTTAAACCATCAGCATGGGGGATTATAGTATACAGACTATTTACATCCCAAGTAGCCAAAATGATATCCTCTGGAAGGTCAGTCAAACTTCTGATTTTACTTAGAAAATCACTAGTGTCTTTCAAGAAAGATCGTCCCTGTCTTACTAGAGGAGTAAAAACCTTTTCCAAAAATTTAGCAATTGGACTGAACAAGGAGTCAATGGAGGCCACTATGGGCCTACCCGGTGGATCATAAAGATCCTTTTGTATTTTAGGTAATACATAGAAATTAGGGGTTTTAGGATTCTGGTTAAACAAATAATCAAACATTTTTTCACTAATTATTTAATCATCAACAGCTGTTTTAAGTATCTCCCTAACTCTAGTCATGAACCCAAACAAAGGATCACAATCAAGTTCCTTATATACCCCTTGATCATTCAATTGTCTTAAAATTTCACCTTTGTATTCTGATGTATCCATAACGACAATTGCTCCGCCCTTGTCCGCTCCTTTAATGGTAATGTGAGAATTTTGTTTTAAATTCTCAAGGGCAGTCTTTTCAGCAATTGTCAAGTTATGTTTTACATCCAAATACGAGGACTTATTAACCAAATTTTCAAAATCCTTATTCACAAAATTAATAAATGTGTCAACAGAATGGTTATATACAGTAGGGGTAAATTGACTCTGAACACGTAAACCAAATACAGATGGATCCAAAATGCATTTGTCCATTTGAGAGCCGTTATCAATCACAGGTTCAGATTCCCCAAAAAAAGCTTTTAGTTTAATAGTCCTGTATAGACGATGTAAATCTAGCTGTAATTGAAAAGTGTCCACCTCCTCCACAGGGCAATAAGTAAGACCTTTAGATAAAACAGAAAGTTCTGCAGCAGAAAGTACATAACTTGAGATATTGATAACATTATTGGTATTACCTATTTCTTTGCTCGGCGTACTCGCCGTTGCATGCCCTGGCTCTGACTTCCTTGCTCGTTTTTGGCTCTGTTTCCTCTTTCGCTTGGAGCTGGACTGTCGTCCCCCGAGGAGGTTGAAGAGGAGCTTGTATCCGTTGAGGCCGGATCATTTGTGGCTTTTTTCCCCCGTTGTGGCTTCCATGCTTTCGCCCGGGGTCGATTCTGAAAGCCTCCCGATAGCCAACGATAGACATTTCCTGCTGCGTAGTCAGACTCGTCACGTCTGAACTTCCGGCGCTTACGTTCCTCCACTTCCTTCCGGAACGTAGCTGTGCCGTCCTTAGCCGTCTGAACCAGCTGTTTGAAGTCATCTTCAGTCGACGCCTCACGAAGAAGCTCCTCCTGCATCTTAACCCTTTCCTCCAGGGTGAGTAACTCCATCTTGGAAAATTTGATATTTCGAATCATTAGGTCAAAGCTGCATTTATTCAGGATCTGTTGATATCTTTGGCTAAATTCAGCATTGTCCTTAAAGAAAGTAGGTTGCAGTCTTGAGCGCATTCCTCTTGGGATGCGCTTAACCCGGTGGTATTCAGCTAACGTAGAAGAATGTAGTTGAATACTACACTGTCACTTGACAAGTTTTTCCAAATCTTTGGAATATAGGTCTTTATCCAGTGCCGTTAAAAACTCCCTGGGTCCCAGAGCAAATGTGGCAATGCGTGCGGCATCCTCTTCAGAGTAGGAAAAAACCCCAGATTCAGAGGTAGAGCTAGGAGTGTTGCTTTTTTCCGCCATGTCTTTAATTAGTGCAATTTAAGCACCCGAAAGGGTCCTCACCTCACCCAGGACAAAATGCAATATTCACAGCTTTGCAAAACGTAGAGGGCTTACATACATCCCCCACTTCCCTCATCTCCCAGTCATTCTGCCGAGGGAACAAGGAACAGTAGAAGAAATATCAGAGTATAAATTGTGCCAGAAGATGAATTAAATTTAGGTCTGCCCATCGGAGATACGGGCTGGAGCAGTTGACTCTCCTCCCCTTGATAGAAATGAAATTATCAGGTAAGCATAATTTATGTTTTCCATCTAAAGGGGAGGAGTGTCCACAGCTTCATTCATTACTGTTGGGAAACATATACCCAAGCACTAGAGGACACTGAATGAAACCGGAAAGGAAAAGGCGGACACTAATCTGAGGGCACCACAGCCTGCAAAACCTTTCTCCCAAAACAGCTTCCACAGAAGCAAAAACATCAAATTTGTAAAATTTTGTAAAAGTGTGTAAGGAGGACCAGGTAGTCACCTTACAAATTTGCTCCATAGAGGCCTCATTCTTGAAGTCCCAAGACAAAGCCACAGCTCTAGTTGAATGAGCCGTGATCCTTCGAGGAGGCTTATGTCCCGCTGTCTCATAGGCCAAGTAAATCAAGCTCCTCAACCAAAAGGACAAACAAGTAGAAGAGGCTTTCTGCCCCTTGCGCTTCCCTGAATACACGACAAAAAGAGATGTAGATTGTCTAAAATCCTTTGTAGCCTGAAGATAAAACTGCAGGGCACATACCACATCCAGATTGTGAAGCAACCTCTCCTTAGAAGAAGGTTTAGGACACAAAGAAGGAACCACGATTTCCTGATTGATGTTACGGTTAGACACCACCTTGAGAAGAAACCCCAAACCAGTGCGAAGCACAGCCTTATCCGCATGAAAAACCTGTGTGCTGATGCAATGGCCAACAGGAAGAGAACCTTCCAGAACAGAATCTTAATGTAAATGGGATTCATAGGCTCAAATTAAACCTTCTGCAATACCTTAAGGACCAAGTTTAGGCGCCATGGGGGAGCAGACTGTCTAAAGAAAGGTCTGATTCTAGACAGAGCCTGAACAAAAGATTGGATGTCAGGGAGCTCAGCAAGCCTCCTATGCAACAAGACTGATAATGCCGAAATCTGTCCCTTTAAGGAGCTGGCGAGAAGACCCTTCTCCAAACCGTATTGGAGAAAGGACATAATCCTGGATACCATCACCTTATGCCAAGGATATCCATGCTTCTCCCACCAGGACAAGTAAGTCCTCCACATCTTATGGTAGATGTGATGAGTGACTGGCTTCCTTGCCTTAATTAGAGTATCAATCACACTTTGAGAAAAGCCTCTCTTGGCCAAGGCTAGGCATTTAATTTCCACGTCAGCCTCAGAGAATCAAGATTTTGATGTTGAAAAGGGCTCTGTTCCAGCAGATCCCTGCAACAGGGTAACCTCCACAGGGGAGAGGATGCCATTCAAACCAAATCCGCAAACCATGTCCTCTGCGGCCACGTTGGAGCAATCAGAATGGCTGAAGCCCTCTCCTGTTTGATGTGTGCCACTATACAAGGTAGAAGTGGTAACGGGGAAAAATGTAAGCTAGGCTGAATCCCAACGCGCCACTTAGGCATCTATCAGCACTGTCTGTGGATGGACCTCAACCCGTAACGGGGTAGCTTACAATTGAGTCTGGACGCCATGAGATCTATCTCCAGCGTTACCCACCTGAGACCAATCTCTGCAAACACTTCGGGGTGAAGAGACCATTCCCCCGGATGGAAAGATTGCCTGCTGAGAAAGTCTGCTTCCCAGTTGTCCACAGCTGGAATGTGAATCACTGAGAGCGAGCAGCTATGGGACTCAGCCCACTCCAATATCCGAGACACTTCCCTCATGCCTAGGGAGCTCCTTGAACCCCCTGATGGTTGATGCAAGCCACTGAGGTTATGTTGTTGGTCTGGAATCTGAATATGAAGCTGAACGTCCCCAGAGGAGGCCATGCCTTCAGAGCATTGTAGATTGCTCAGAGTTCCAGAATATTTATCAGGAAGAGAGACTCCTCCCAGGACGGTCTCAAGAAGGATGTCCCCATGGACAGTTGATTCGGAAGGATAAAACCCAAGAGAGGGAAATCCGAGTCCGAGCATCCATGGATATCTGCTGTGATAGATCTGAATAATTGCTGTTCCACTGTATCAACATGCACAATTGAAGAGGCCTGAGATGGAACCTGGCGAATGGAATGAAGATGGAGACCATGAGTCGATCACCTCCATACACTGAGCCACCGAGGGGCTTGAGGAGGATTGAAGGGCAAGACAAGAGGACACAATCTTCCGGCGTTGATGGTCTCTGAGAAATATCTTCATTGGACAGAGAGTCTATTAACGTGCCCAGGAACTCCACCCTCTTGCTGGGAACCAGGGAACTATTTCCTGAGTTGTTCTTCCAACCGTGAGATTGTAGCAGAAGAAGAAGCATCCTCAAATGATCCTCTACGAGACTGAGTTACGGCGCCTTGACTAGGATGTCGTCCAGATAGGGCGCCACAGCAATGCCTCTGGATCTGGCCACTGCAAGCATTTGACAGGAGGAATCTGCCCCTGGGCGGATGGAATCTGAACCCTATTCTGTAACCCTGGACGACAACATCCAGAACCCAAAGATCCTGAATGTCCTGCAACCAGGCTTCTGAGAAGAGAGATAATCTGCCCCCTACTTGGTCTGGAGACTGGTTAGGGGCCGTCCCTTCATGCCGATTTTGTCTTGGCGGGCTTCTTGCTCTGCTTAGACTTGTTCCAAAAATGAGCCGGTTTCAAAGTTTCCTTGGCGGGCTGCTGGCGCTGCGCCTTGTCTGCATGAAAGGGATGAAAAGTAGATATTTCTTATCCTGCAGTAGAAAATCTTCCTTGCCTCCAGTAACCATGGATATCATCTAATCCAATCTTGGACCGAATATTATCTTTCCTTGAAAAGGCAGGGACAACAGCCTCGACTTAGAGGTCATGTCCTCAGACCAAGACTTTAGCACAGAGCCCTGCGAGCTAAAACGGAAAAACTTGACACCTTAACGTTCAGGCGAATAAATTTGCATATTGGCATCACATATGATAGAATTGGCGATTTGCAGAGCCTTAATCTTATCCTGTATCTAGTCGATGGAAGTCTCCCCCTTGACCATTCCACACAGGGATTCACACCAATATGTTGCAGCTCTGGCTGAAAATCAAACCCCGTGTTTTGAAACACTTTCCTTAACATGTTTTCCAACTTTTTATCCATGGGCTTTTTAAACGACAAAGTATATTCAAGGGGAATAGTTGTCCACTTTGCGAGCGTGGAGATAGCACCATCCACCATAGGGACAGTACCCCACAGCTCAAGCTGAGAGTCCGGAACGGGGAACAGTTTCTTAAAGGAAGAAGGGGAAAAGGAAGAACCTAATAGCTCCCATTCATTCTTAATAATATTTGCCATCTTAACAGGAACCGGGAAGGCCTGAGGTATCACCCTGTCCTCATATACCTTATAAAGTTTAGGAATCACAGGTTCTTCTGGAAGTTTTGGTTCCTGAACTTCCAGAGTAGCAAGCAATTGTTTCAGCAAAAAGCACAAATTTTCCATCCTAAACCTAAAGTCAGGCTCCTCCGCAGCCGGAGGTTTAGATGACACGGACTCTGACCCAGAAGGGACCTCCTCCAAATAGTCGGAGTGGGCCTCGCCATATGCTTCTGATCTTTCCACAGGCGGAGACAACCCCTGGGCCGTGCCGCCATGATACGCCCTACGCTTGCACTTAGCAGAAGTGGTAAGGCATGGATCACTTTTGATACCGCCGTTTGCAGTTGATCCGCAAAATCTGACGGGCAATGAATCTCTCCTGCAGGAGTAATGGTTGGACCCTGGGCACTGCATGTGCAATTGTAGATGGATGCAGGGAACGCACCTCACGGGATAGAGAACCCTCAGAGGTGGATGGCTCAGTATTACTAGACATCTGTTTGCTTTTAGATGTCGTAACCTTATTAAGGCATGTGGAACATAGTTGAGCAGGTTGATCTACCATAACTTCCTCACAATAAACACAGGAATGAGACCTTGTTAAAGAGGGAGAACCCTCCAACGTGTCAGAGCCCTCCATAGCTTGCATTGTTATTACAAACTACATTAAACTTAATAATTTGGCACCTTTATACCTCCAATGGCCGGGGCAATCACCAGCTCCTATGACCCGTACTACAGAAACCTTTCTGTCTCCTGTGCCGCTGATCAACATAGAAGAGAGATAGCCACACCCGGTCACATAGAATGCCTGACAGGACTGCCCCTGCCTAAGGAGAAAATGTGCCAAAAAATGGCCGTGCAATACTCCCATAAGTCATCTGAAAGTTCCACACATTGCCAGAGCCACATCTCGCACATAACGCAGCAATGACACAATAAACAATATCATGTATAACCCCCCCCCGTTCAATAATCCCCTTCCCAGGGATATTAACCCTTGATTCTTTAAGATAAAGGCATCACACTGTGACCCTGTCTTCCATGTTATCATTTATGTAATAAAAAAATGAAACAATCTTACCAGAATCTATGCCATGGAACAGGAACACGACCCTTCAAGTGTGACAGGTTAGTAGCCTCGCTCCTTACATGGACAAAGCAGGCAGTGAAACTTGTCAATGCTGATTGCATGTGGAGCTGTTAATATGAGTCGGAATGGTTTCGTAGAAAGACTCTCCCTGCCTCTCTAGACTCTAACTTTCGCCCAGGCTCTTACTGAGAGGCTGGCAGGACTAATTAAAACTCCAGTCCCAATGCGAAGAGTACTACCCTCCATAAGAGAATATACTGTGACAAAAAGGCAAAGAATGACTGGGGGATGAGGGAAGTGGGGGAGGTATTTAAGCCTTTGGCTGGGGTGTCTTTGCCTCCTCCTGGTGGCCAGGTCCATAATTCCTAACAGTAATGAATGAAGCTGTGGACTCTCCTCCCCTTTAGATGGAAGAGAGCTGTGGACTCTCACAGTGACCACCATAAAATAAATTAATTCATCACGTAAGCAAAAATTATATTTTCTTTCATACAGGAGGTGACATTCCCTGATCCATTACTACTTGGAACTAATACCCAAGCAGTAGAGTCCACACGTATTATCATAAAGGGAGGGGTTTAAAAACATTTTTTTTCACTGAGAAATTAAATCCACAACCCCAATAAAAATTATCTCTATTTTTTTTTAAGCACTTAAAATAAATCAAAAAGGCCTATTAAAGGTTGAAAGTATGCAAAGAAGACCAAGTAGCTGCCTTGCAAATCTAATCAACTGAAGACTCATTTGTGAAGGTCCAAGAAGTGGCTGTAATGCTCGTGGGATATTCCACTATCAGACCAAACTTGGCCAGTAGTCGTCTTATCCCCGCATCAAGCTAAAATGATAGGGAATAGCCCAGAGCAGAGAAAGTTTGCAAAATGAGGTAAGCGGTACTCACAGTAGGCAGGGTAGTCTTTGGCAGCAAGAGGAGGGAAATCCAGCGGTATGGCAGTTCAAGGATAAACCAATAGAAGGACCGGAAATAGTCAGGAAGCAGTAATAAAGGAATTCAGTGATATAACAGTTCAGGGATAAACCAATAGAATAGTCAGGCAGGCAGAGTTCGGTAACAGTATAGCAATCCAATAGTTCAAGGGTTAAAGTGACACTGAACCCAAATTTTTTATTTTGTGATTCAGATAGAGCATGCAATTTTTTTTTTAAATATTGTTTATTAACCAACAAAGGCAGTATTGTACAATGCTACAAGCAGAAGTCATAACAGTTACAAAAATGATAAAGCAAAAAGAATTACTGTCTTCTGATATTTCAGACAATTTTAACAAATCAAGACTTATTAAATAACTTCAAACACAAAATCCTCCTCAAGGAAGGTTTACTATCATTATAGTCTAAATCAAAGAAGAAAATAATTATCTTGATTCACCTTATGTTGGCATTTTTTTTTCCCCTTTCCCCCCCTTTCCCCCCTCCAATATCCCCACCACAGAATTAAATTATAATTTATACAATAAATGATAAAAAAAAAAAAAAAAAAAAAAAAATATTTAAGGAAGGAGTAACCATCTCTCTCCCTGCTCCATCTACCATATGCCTAAAAGGACTAATTCAGAATTTTGAAATGGAAAAATCATATATTCCATTTCAGTTTCAGGCAGTGTTTTAATATACACAGACCATTTACTGAAAAAATTCCTTATGTCATTTTCATTGTCTATGTTTGTATCCTTTTGTTCCAGTAGGCACTGTTTTTTCAGACAATTCTGAATTTCCGAGACACTGGGTACAGAACGCATTTTCCATTTTTTGCATATTAAGTATCTGGTAGCTAAAATAGTCATAGCTACCAGCTTATCATTAGGATGGTGTCTGTTTAAATTGTCAATGCATAAAATAATCTGATATAAAGACAAGGTCACTGGGGGAATTTTCAACACCCTATTCAACCAATATTCTACCTTGCGCCACAAGTTTCTAATTTTTGGACAGGACCAGAACATATGTTCAAGGTCAGCTGCTGGAAATGAGCACTTAGGACATTTGTCAAAATCTAGGTTGTGCACCCTACGGCCCTTATCCGGAGTGAAGTATGCCCTGTGAAGCAATTTAATATGCGCTTCCCGCCAAGTAGCTGAGAGAGTTATCGTTGCCACTTTCCTTATAGAGTGTTGAAAAATTTTTGAATCCACCATATTCGGATCTGAAAGTGAGATCCATGTTGACACTAGCCTTGCCAAAGTTAAAGTTCCCCTGTGAGTACCAAGTAGGCGATAGCACAACGAAATAGACATCTGGTCAGTTCCCATAAGTTTAAACCAATTTTCCAAGTTGCCCAGCTTCCAGCACCATCCTACTTCTCTGGTTATTTCAGAGAGAAAGTGCCTTATCTGCAGATAGGCGAAGAAATCCTTATTAGGTAAATTAAATTCCTCTCTCAGCTCTTCAAATGTTTTAATAGATTTTCTATCCCCATCTCTCAGTAGGGATAATTTGTTTAGGCCATTCTTATGCCATCTACGGAAAACCTCAGAATATAACCCAGGTTGGAATTTTGGGTTGCCTATGAGGGGGAGATAGTTCGAGACCTTAGTGTTAATTGAAAGAAGCTTTGATATCTTCCACCACGCCTTGATAGGGTTAGAAATGGTTTTAAATCTCTTAATCTCTGTTGGTAGCTCTTTAGGGGGAGAGTGTAAAAGTGCTAAAGGAAGGTATGGGTCACACATATTAATTTCAAGATCATTATTTAAAATGTAGTCTTTAGACAGAACCCAACCAGATGCTATTCGTGCCAGGAAACTGAGATTGTACGCTCTAATGTCTGGAAGCGCCAAGCCTCCGAACTCACGTGCAAGAGTAAGTTTATTGAGGGCTATTCGTGCTCTTTTCCCTTGCCAAAGGAATTGTCTAATTAAACTATTAATCAGCCGGACATCTTTTTCAAAAAGAATTACTGGAACGTTCTGAAGTATGTATAAAAGTTTTGGGAGGAGGACCATTTTAAAGAGTGCTACTCTCCCGAGAGTGATAGTGGAAGACTTTGCCATAGTCTGAGTTTTTCCCGAATTTGCTTTATAATTGGGGGTATGTTAAATTCATATAAATCACTAGAATTCACCGGGATATTTATCCCTAAATATTTAAATGAGTCTGTTACTATTTTAAATGGGTTATCTGTACAGGAATCAGTGTTCCTCCTAATCCATAACATTTCTGATTTAGATGCATTAATTTTGTATCCTGAGAAGGTACCAAATTGGTCAATTATCTGCATGAGTTTAGGGATATTAATTTTAGTATTTGATAAATACAACAGAATGTCATCTGCATATAAACCGATTTTCAACTCATGATTCCTAATCTTTATACCTTCCAAGCTTTGTCTTATCATGATTGCTAGGGGCTCAATGGCAACATCAAACAGAAGTGGGGAGAGAGGACAACCCTGACGCGTTCCTCTCTCCAAAATTATTGGAGAGGATACCGTTCCATTGACTATCAGACTTGTAGCAGAGTGGTTGTAAAGGTTCTCTATAAATTCAGGGAATTTACCCTTGATTCCAAACTTCAGCAGAGATGTATTTAGGTGTTTAAAGGTAACATAATCAAACGCTTTTTCGGCGTCGATGGAGAGAATAGCCATGTCCGATGCTTCGAGTGATTCCTCTCTCCCCCCTCTGGGCAAGGAAGTTTTTCCAAAGTATTCTAGCGCGACTAATACCTCCCTGATTTTAGTCGAGGAGTTTCGTTTATTTAGGAATCCAGCTTGATCTGTGTGTATTACTTTTGGGAGAATTGACTGTAATCTGTTGGCTAAAATAGAAGCTAGAATCTTATAATCTGAATTGAGTAAGGCTATCGGCCTATACGATTCTTTTAGCGTCGGGTCCTTCCCTCCCTTAAGTATTAGAGTCGTATAGGAAGAGGAGAATGAAGATGTGACTGGCTTGCCGTTAATATAGATATCATTATATAAATTTGTTAAATAAGGAGAAATTTCTGCGGATAATATCTTATAAAATTCATTAGGTAGTCCATCTGGACCTGCCGCTTTATTACTAGGAAGCCTAGTGATCACATTAGCTACTTCCTGGACCGAGATAGGGGAGTTAAGTTTGCTGATAAAATCGTCTGTAATTGAGGGACTGGTGATCTTGTTCCAGAACTCTGCAGATTCTCTACTATCGCTTCCTTTACAGGAATATATATCTTGATAGTATTCCACTAATGCAGATACGATTTTGTCAGGATTCCGAATTTGCTCGCCCTTGTGATGGAGTTCCTCAATGTCAGATTGCTTTTTCTCGTTCTTAACCATTTTAGCCAACATCTTTCCAGATTTATTCCCATATCTGTAAAGTTTGGCTTGGATTTTTAAATCTTTTTGCGCTTGTTGAGCCAAAATAAATGTATCCCTAGCTTCTTTTGCTTGCACATATTTAGCCCAGTTTAGGGGTCTTTTGTGCAGCAGATATTTATTGTATGAGTTAGATAATGTTTTATATATTTCCTTTTCTCTTAGCTTCAATTTCTTAGATAGAGCTATGCTATAAGCCAAAATTTCGCCTCTGAGGACCGCCTTGGCGGTCTCCCAGAGCAGGTCGGGGCGATCTATGTAGCAAGAATTAAACCGCAGAAATTCTTCAAACTTGGACCTAAGACAAGTTTTGAACTTCATGTCAGTTGCTAGATACCATGGAAAATAGAACCGCAAGAATTTAGATTTCAGTTGTTTAAACTGAATATCCAGAGTAATCGGGGCGTGGTCTGATATTAAGATAGGATTGATTCCCGCTTGCACCATTAAGGATCCCAATCGCTCATCTACTAAAAATAGATCAATTCGGGAGAGGGTCTTATGCGCTTTTGAAAGACAGGTAAATTCCTGTGTATCCGGATTCTGACTTCTCCAAATGTCACGTACTGCTAAATTTTGTTTCATTTTCTTGAACATGTTATATTCTAGATTATCCTTTTTCTGTTTTTTCTGTTTCATAGTTTCTCGAAGTCTATCTAAAGGGCACTGCGGCGCCATATTGAAGTCACCTCCCATAATTAGGTGCCCTTGACTGTACAAGAGAAGTTTGGATTGGATTTTATTCCAAAATTCTAGATCAAAAATGTTGGGACCATAGATGTTACATAGCGTGTATGTTTCCTGGGCAATTTTTACTTTTAGCAGAACATATCTTCCCTCCAGATCGGGCTCGCAGTGCACCACCTCAAGCTGAGTCCTTTTCCCAATTAAAATAGCCACACCCCTTTTTTTTACCGATGCTAGGTGAGTAAAATACGTCTCTGACCCAAGAAGCTTTAAGTTTACAGGATTCTTCTGGGTTAAGATGCGTTTCTTGGATAAACCCTATGTCCGTTTGGAGTTTTCTTAATTGGGTCAGAATAGCTTTTCGCTTGATAGGGGTGGAAATCCCTCCCACATTCCACAAAATTATTCTAAGTTTTTCTATTCTTCTATAGGTTTAAAACTAATATGGAGCAGGGGGAGATGAGCAACGAGAAGAGAAAAAAAAAAGGAGAGAGAAAAAAAAAAAAAAAAAAAAGGGGAAGAGAAGAGAAGGAGACTAACATTTCACCCAGTATCCCCATTGTCCCCAAGAAGAGGGATCTTCCCAGCCAATGGACCTATCTTAGCTAAACTGGGGCTACCCCTTCTGGTACTGATGAGTCCAAAGATAAAAAGAATTTCTCGGCTGAATGCGCCTCCAAAAAAAAATGCACTACTTCATTCACTGTTACTTTAAGTTTGGCTGGGTAAATTATAGTAGCGTTAAATCCGCTACTTATAAATTTAGTACAAATGGGTGCCAAATCTCTCCTCTTGGAAGTGGTTTCAGCCGAGAAATCCTGAAAAATGAGGATCTTGGCGCCATTAATAAAAAGCGGTTGAGTTTTACGGAAATGTTGTAAAAGGATAATTTTGTCTTGATAATTAAGTAACTTTGCAATAACCGGTCTAGGCCTGGTATTGCTTTTATTGGATGTACGCGGTGGCCCCATCCTATGTGCTCTCTCTACCAAGATATGACGATATGAGGGTGGCAATTTAAGAGCTGCTGTCAGAGTGTCAGAAATAAAAAAGCTAAGATCCTCATACTGTTTCTCCTCTGGGAGACCTATTACTCTGATATTATTTCTTCTGCTGCGGTTTTCTAGATCTTCCAGCCTGGAGAGAGTTTTTTGGATACTACTATTCATATTATCTAGCTTAGGGCCATATGATAATGTGAGATCTTCTAAATCTGACACTCTCTGCTCGACCTCCTGCAGCCTAGTTGAAAATTGTCTAATTTCTTGCGTTAAGGAGGAAATATCTTGCTTAATTTCTAACCTCAAGGCATCAAACTTGGGTGAGAGAGCCTCAGAAATGCTGACAACCAAGCTTTGTATATTTAATGCTTCAGGCATAGGTGTATTTGATGAAGCTGGTTGAGCGTCGACTGCAGGGTCCTGTGTGCCTTTAAGCTTCCTATCCCTCTGTCTGCCTGCCATAGCTGGGGAAGGTGTTTTGGCAGAGGTGCCAAAGTACTTGTCCATAAACCAGTTGTGGTGTAGTGATTATGTGGAAGTGAAACAAAATAAATAAAAAGAACGCTTAATGTGAGCCTGTGCAAGTGTCTATCTAGTGAGGTGTGGAGAGAAAAAAAAAAAAAAAAATAGAAAAAAAGGAGAAGAAGGGGGAGTAGTGGCCCCAATTAATTGTGATTATGACAAGGGGGTGCAGGAGTTGTGCCTAATCTCAGTGAGGTGAGCTGTGTATTGTGATGTCTGATTATAGTTAAGTGAGGGGAATTTACCAGAACTGGTATGGAATTCTAAGGTGAGAATTAACCTAATTAATTACCTGCCAGAAAAAGTTGTCCTTTTTATAAGGAGACACATACAATTTTCCCAGGGTTATTTAAAAAAAATATATATATATATATACGCCTGATTTTACCAGAGATACCAGAGAGACTGGAAGAACTTAATACATTGGTTAACCTAAGAGGTTACTAATTTGTTCAAATATTCAAATGTTAAATTGCACTGATACAGGGAAATCTAATACAGAAGAATTATCAAAATTTAGGCTTAGAATTAATCTTACTACTTAGGTTACTACGTGAAGGATCATACCCTAAAACTACCAGTCACTGAAAAAGTAGACGTTAATATTTATACATTTAACCCCGTGGAGCTAGTCTTAGGCACTCAGAAGGAGAGTTGCTATTATCCTTGTATTTTAGATTTTCAGGGAGGGGGGGGGGGAAATTTACTATGTAATCATAGTGCAGAGAGAAAGATAAAAAATATATAGAAACACAGAATTAGCAGATACCTGAAGATATGCCTAACACAGCTTGTACCCCTTCTCCCTTCCCCCCTACACCTTTGTTCTAGGAGTTCAGGCTCCTCAAAGCCACTTAAAAGTGTTTAAAGACAGTTTAAGTCAACCAGTGTTTAGGGGGGTTGATCAGTAGTTATTACCAGTAAGGAAACGTACCCCCTTTGTAGCTGTTAATTACTGCAGTAAATATAAACTTTAAAGTTTAGCTTAGTGCTAATTAACTATTACCAAGTGTAAAAATTCCTTTTTGCATAGACATGGCACAGAGACACAATTAGAGGAAAAAAAAAGAAAAAATAATCTCAGTAGCCTAAGTAACAATGTAACAAATATGTTAATTTGAACAAAGCTAGGAATGTCAGTTTTGTTACTACTTAATTAGGATATGCATATAGTAAAAATAAGGTAGGCCAGTTAGAAATAGCCATTTTATAGCTATTTTAGCAGAAAAGAGTCCTTGAAAGCAGAAATAGCCAAGTTCCTATATTCTTGAAAAGAGTTCAACGGCTAAAAGTTTCAAAGTAATATATGTCTCTTTTTCAAAGTTTATTAATTCAGTGTAATCTTTTAGCCTTTACTTATGCTATCGAAGTACCAAGCAAGGGTCTTTCTTTTAATATCCCCAGGTAGATGAAAGCACTGTCCTGAGTTAATTTTCCGCGTACCTACAACCCAGTCACATTTAATTTTTTAAGTCCAACCTTCTGCTATGCGGCTCCTCTCGAGCAAGTAACTTGGCGTTTTATCAAAAGATTTCAAGAAGGAGCAAAATTGAGCCACTCACCCCAGCTCGCGCTGCCTGCCCGCCCGCCGAGATCGCCGACAGCTTCCAACTCCCTGTGGGAAGCTCAAGCTGCAGAGGTCGCCTTCCGGACCTCCCGTTTCACTGCTCCGTCCGAGAATCCAACCTCAGCTCCCCTCACGCAGCAGCGGTGGGAGGGGAGAGAGGAGCGCCACGCCAAGCACCAGCGCAGTGGGTAGATCAGCCTCCACACCCGGTCTCCGACACAAGACCAAGCCCGGCTCCCTCCCACGCAGCACCGGTGGGGGAGGGGGCAGGGAGAACGCCGGGGGCAGGAACACCCAACCTACGGGTGAGAAATCCTCAGCAAGACAACAGGTAAGGCTGTAAGATTACGGTGCAGTCTTTAGGTCTTGAAGTTAGCCTGGCGGGAGCGGGCAGGCAGGGGGGGGGAGGGAAAGAATTAGTGTCAGGTAATGGTACGCAGGACTCCACCGGGGGAGAGCAAGTAACTTAGGGCTGGGAGAAAATGGTGTGCCCCACACCTGTTTTGGGCCAGGTGAGCCAGGTAAATTGGTTATAGTAAGTGAGATAGGTCAGATTAACTGGCAAGGCATGCACCAGTGGGTTGGCAATCCACTGGTAAGGTTCCAGAACGCTTCCACTGCTTATCCCAAAGAACAGCCCCACAATTGGGGCAAGGCGCAATGGAATCCACCGCCAAGGACTGTAGGACTGGAGCTGTGAGCTCAGCAACACCTGCCTAGCTCCTCCTCCACCGGAACCTTCAGGGCATGTCCAGAGCATGCAATTTTAATCAACTTTCTAATTTACTCCTATTATCAAATTGTCTTTGTTCTCTTGCTATCTTTATTTAAAAAAGAAGGCATCTAAGCTATTTTGTTTTGGTTCAGGCCATGGACAGCACTTGTTTATTGGTAATCGAATGTATCCACCAATCGGCAAGAACAACCCAGTTTGATCACAAAAAACGGGCCGGCACCTAAACTTTCTTCTTGCATCTGAACTTTTCTTCATTCTTGCATTTCAAATAAAGATTCCAAGAGGATGAAGAAAATTGTATAATAGGCGTAAACAGAAAGTTGCTTAAAATTGAATGCTCTATCTGAATCACAAAAGAAAAAAAATTGGGTTCGGTGTCCCTTTAAGCAGGTAGAGTGGTTAGACAGGCAGAGTTCAGCAACAGTATGGCAATCCAGAACTTTAGGGGTTAAGCAGGCAGAGTGGTCAGAAAGGCAGAGTTCAGCAACAGTATGGCAATTCAGAACTTTTGGGGTTAAGCAAACAGAGAAGTCAGATAGACAGAGTCCAATAAAGTTATAGCAATTCAGTACTTTAGGGGTTAAGCAAGCATAGTATTCAGACATGCAGAGTTCAGTAATGTTATATCAATCCAGCACATACAGATAATAGCACCCAGGAGCCCCCACAGTAACACCTATACATGGGCAGTGTAAGCATGACAGGAAGCTACTTACATAGACCCAGGTTGGCGCCAAGGAAATATCCAGGTGCAGAGAGCAGCAAGCAAGTCAGGCCGTGCTGCAGTAACACTGTTGTGTCCCTAGCAACCAGGAGGAGTGCCTGCGTCCGTGGCAAAGGCCACAGCAGAGCGAAGGGGAGCGGCGTGCCAGTGGCAACTGACTAGTAGAATGAGCAGTAATCCGCTGTGGTGGAGGCTGACCTACCTCCACAAGTAAGCCTTGTGAGTCAAAAATTTCAACCAAGAGGCCAAAGAAACATCAGACACTTTCTGACCTTTCCTAGAAAAAAGTCCTTAATAGCATCACTGCAATATTTCAATACCCTAACAACATCCAAGCTATGTAAAGATCTTTCTGAAGCATTTTTAGGATTAAGACACAAAGGAGGAGCAACAATCTTTTTTTGCTAATGTTATCTGAAGAAACAAACTTAGGCAAAAAGTCAAAAGTAGCCCGTAAAACTGTCTTATTCTGATGAAAAATATCACAAGAAAGAGCAGATAACTCGGAAACTCTTCTAGCAGAAGAGAAAGACAAAAGAAAAAACACTTTTCAAGAAAGCAGTTTAATACCCACCTTATGAATAGATTCAAAAGGAGGAGCCTGTTAAGATTCCATGGAGGGGAAAGTTGGCTTGATCGCAGGTTCAATATGGACCAGAGCCTGACCAAAACCATGAATACAAACATAATTTATGTAATAACTTGCCTGATAAATTAATTTATTTCATATTGGCAAGAGTCCATGAGCTAGTGACGTATGAGATATACATTTCTACCAGGAGGTGGCATAACCACCATAAAAATTAATTTATCAGGTAAGTTCTTACATAAATTATGTTTTCTTTCATGTAATTTAGTCCATGAGCTAGTGACGTATGGGATAGATGTACCCAAAATGTCCACAGAAGAGTCACTAGAGAGGGAGGGATACAATAACGACTATTTCCACTGAGAAATTAAATCCACACAATAATTAAGTTTTCCTTAAAAAAAAACTTACATCAAAAGCAGTAGAATCAAACTGAGACAGTTGCCTGAAGAACTTTTCTACCAAAGACTGCTTCAGAAGAAGCAAAATACATCAAAATGGTAAAAACAATAAAAGTATGCAAAGAAGACCAAATTAATGATTTGCAAATTTGATCAACCAAAGCTTCATTCTGAAAAAGCCTAAGAAATGGCAACTGAACTTAGTAGAATAAGCTGTAAATCTCTCAAGCGGAGCCTGCCTTGCCTCCAAATAAACCTTGAGTAACAAAAGCTTTAACGAGGATGCCAAAGAAATGGCAGAGGATTTCTAAGCTTCTCTGGAATCAGAAAAACAACAAATATACTACAAGTGTTCTGAAATTCTAGTAACCTTGATATAGAATTATAAAGCTCTTACCACATCCAAAGGATGTAAAGAACTTTCAAATAATAATTTAGGATTAGTACACAAAGAAGGAACAACAATTTCTCTACTAATGTTGTTCAAATTCACAACCTTAGGGGAAAAAAAAGAATCTCACAAAACAACTTATCTAGATGAAAAAATCAGATAAGGAGACACACAAGAGAGCTGATAAATCAGAAACTCTTATAGCAGAAGAGATAGTCAAAAGAAATAACACTTTCCAAGAAAGTAGATAATCTTCAAGGAAAATATAGGCTCAAAAGAAAGCCTGCAAAATGTTTAAACCAAATAAGACTCCAAAAAGGAGAAATTAATAAATGAACAGGGGGGCAGAGCTTGCCACGATACGAGGTGGCCACACTTTCAGATAGCTCTGTAGACCAAGTGCATTTTGTTATAATTTTAAGGGTATCTGTAACCCCTTTTTCATATACCCTACATCCCTGATCCCACAGTCTCCAGCCAAGCATTAGATGGAACAGACAACTTCAGCATTGGGAAGTTCAAGAGTATCTTCACTCCCGTTTTTCAAATTGCCCAGCAGCAGCTTGAGATAATTTCTGGTGTCTCTCCGAACCCTGCTTGGCGCCATTGCCTGGAATCAACACCCGCTGCCTGCTGCTGCCACCACAAATTACTCCCTCCTTACTCTCTACTGAATCCCCCCTCACGGGGTCGGAGCTTCTGGATTCCTAGGTGGCCAGATAGAATCTAAAGTGGAGCTGCAGCGACGGACCAACGAGACACATGTGCAGTGCTTGCACTTTGAAGATAGGCAACGGCCTGACTTACCTTCCGCCATGCTCCGACACTCCAAACCAGGTCAGCACCTCTACCACCCAGACCGCAGCAGAAATCCCTCGCTCATATACATACAGCTGGCACCGAACTAGGATCCTTGAGCACTGTGACTGCAGAGGCGGAAGAAGCTCCAGCAAGAAACAGACCCGATCGGTAAGCGAGCACACTTCCCACACGCTTTCTCCTAGATCCCTGGACTGGAGTCAGTTCTCCCTACATGGCCCTCAGGAAGGTCACCAGTTTTCCTACCGGCATCTCTAGATCAACTAGTGCAGCTTCTCATTGTTATAGTCACATTGCTAGGTGCCGGTAGACCACAGCTAATAAGGTCTAAGTATATGTTGAGGCCTCATAACTTTTTAGGTCAGATACCAATCCTCAGCCCTAAAGACACAGTGAGACACTTAATGGCTACATTATTATATGACCCCAGTGAGGACACTTAGCAGCTTCAAATATGGCAGAGGGGGACTGCGTGGGGAAAACAATGTTAAAAGAGTCAAGGGAGAAAGCTACAGAAAAACTGTGACTGCATAACTCTCTACCTGGAGCGAGTTGCTATACTCACAAAAGAACTCTAAACTATTGTACCCAGCTCTGAGTGCTCAGCTTGCAGCGACTCCCCACAGCTCTAGTCTCGCTGCACACGTTTGACTCTCCCTTGCAGTATTTACAGATAGCAGGGAGCCTACCCTGCAAAGTCCCATACTCTCTTATACTGCTGTTATTACCGGTTACTGGCCTAAGGACTTTATCCTTGCACACCTGCTACACTACAAGGCGAAGTAAAGCACCCTCTCGCTGTTGCCCCCTGCTCTCTTCCCTCCCTTTCCCGTTGGCCTTTATTGCCTATGGGTCATACTCCAAGCTCATTTTACCTCCCTCACTCAGAATAGAGCACCCTCCCCAGGAGAGAGACTACCAGTAATCCCTATGATCCACTAACAAGACGTCTCCTGGGAAAATTAACACCTAACTGTAGCCACCTTCAGGAAGCACACCGTTCTTACATGATGGTGTTCTAAGCCTATAGCCTAGGGGGGGTGCCAGGACTATTCTTTCAATCTGCCATTTGCTATAGAGGTAAATCTTTACACTTTACTATACCTATCTGCTACGACATGGCTCACTCTCAGAAGAAGAAACCAAAACACACTATTGCCCCAAAAGGACACTTTCAGATTGCGTCTCTACTAAAACCATGTATGAACAGGACATGTCGGACGAGGACTCTAGAGAATCACTAATCTCCACCAGAGGTAACCACAGAGCCACGGCTCATTTCAGCGAGAGACCCTCTAACACTTATGTTCTATACAGGACTCCATCAAGGAGTTATCGGGAAAGATGGACTCTCACCATTCATCGTTGAAGCAGGGGCTTAACGTCTCAGTCTCAGAACTCAAAAGAGACATTTCCTCCTTGGGGGAAAGGACAGAAACCCTGGAAAAGAAACAGGAGGGCCTCCACTTAGATCACTCCAATCTCCTTGCTTATACCCAGTCTCTCATGGAAATTATTTCAGACTTAGATCCAAAATGGCTGATCTGGAAGACAGATCACGCCGTAACAATATAAGGATATGGGGCATACCAGAGGATATTGGAACCCCTGATCTCACTAAATATCTGGATCTTTTCAGAGAACTGCTGGGCCTCATTCAAGACAAGGAGGCTCTTATGGATAGAGCACATCGGGCTCTCCACCCGAGAAACTCACTCTCAGGGTCACCTAGAGATGTGATCATTAGACTGCACTATTATTCGTTTAAAGAAAGGATTCTTAGAGCCTCGTTTCAGAACAAAAGCCTAAAAGATCCATTCTAAACTATCCAGATATTTCCGGACTTATCCTCACATTCCTTGTCTAAGAGACGCTCTTTTCAGCAAGTAACCCAAAGCCTTCGCCAAAATAATATTAAATACAGATGGGGGTTTTCAGTCAAGCTATTTTTCCAAATTGATGATCGCTCATACTCCATCTCTACACCAGAACAGGAGACCAAACTCCTGCAGTCCTTGAAACTACTCAATTCCTTGAACCAACCCCAAGATGTTGTGGAAAGAGCAGAGAAACTCAACGCCACAGCTCCAGTATGGCACCCCTTGCCACAAAGATTTAGCTACCAAACCAAGAGAAAAGACATTCAAACGTCTAATGATGACCCCTGAACCGGAAAGAAGATAGAATAACATTCTGAGACATATTGACTGGACAATCTGTAGATGTCACTTGTCTTCTTCTTTTTTTTCCCCCCACCCCTTGGGACACTCTGATTCCTACTCTGGAGTACAGGGATACTTGTTGACCCCATGATCTGGGTCCACCACCGATGACACCATAGACGTCTGGTAATGTACACTACATTATACAACTGACTGCCTATAAAGTTTATTCAGTTATGTTACTGTTGTTATATTTTGCTGTTCTGTTTCCTACGGTAAATATAATTAATCATTACTTGTATTTAAGAAATATTCTAGCTCTCTTTAAATGAGCTCCTGTTTGTACACATGTCTTATCTATGTTAGCCCGGGTACACTTTAATTGATTTCCTTTAGGACTTTCCTCTGGACAGCAATCCCCCCGTCACAAACATGTTAGATGACTGCAGTCGACCGAACCCCCCGCCCATCATCCGTGCTGATGTTGATCCTATAGCCAGACCTGTTTCAAGTTCTGGGCAAATGCAGAGTACACTCTATACTCCTCTCATAGCTAGGAGTCGCCTCTGAAGGATTCTTTAAATATTTGTGCTCAAGGGCTCACCCCATCTACCATGTCCACTGACCCTATTATTCAACTGTAGGGTCTATATATTCTATAAATGAATACTTCACACCACTACACTCTTAAACACACATAGGATGATGCTACAGGCCTCTAAGCCACCTTAACTTTTACTGGACGTATCCCATAACCACACTCTATAGGGGGTCCTCATAATGTTCAGATTACATGTATCTTCTTGTTTGTAAAGTTATTATGTTTGCATATCTGTTTATATTCTGTTATACTGGTAGACATATGTTTAAATCTTGGAAGTAATGTTTGTCAATTTAAGGTCTCATATTTAACTGACCCACCATAACATCCCCTAAAAGATTTTCTCTGTGCAAAAGGAATCACAAAGACAAGGGCGCCTCCTCGTGTGATACAGTATAAACAAATAAATTAATGTGAATACCAAATTATACTCACAAAAATGGCAGCACTCAATTGTGCTAATAGAGGCAAGCTGGGAGTTCACAGTGTCCCAGTTCACTGCAACATGCAGGATAGCAGGTCTCTCCAAAGTAGTATATGTCCCAATAATGCTCAGACTCTCAGGCCTGAGGAAACAGACAGAGGTCTGAGAAACGCGTTGCTTATTAAATTTTAGTGTCACATGTGTGACATTGTGTATTGTATTTTATTGCATCATTAAACTGTGGCATTTTAACTCTGCTGAGAGTCTGAGCGTTATTGGGACATATTCTACTTTGGAGAGACCTGCTTTCCTGCATGTTGCAGTGAACTGGGACACTGTGAACTGCCAGCTTGCCTCTATTAGCACAATTGAGTGCTGCCATTTTTGTGAGTATAATTTGGTATTCACATTAATTTGTTTGTTTACACTGTATCACACGAGGAGGTGCCCTTGTCTTTGTGATTCCTTTTGCACAGAGAAAGTTTCTACCCAGACCGGTTATTTGGCAAGGAGCTGACTTCAGAGTTCAAGTGTGATTTCCATACCATCTGTGCCATATAAGAGGATAATTACATATCTGGAGGGACTGTGCACCTTTGGGACTATTTGGATAACGGAATCCCACACAGATAAGAACTATCAAAATTATTATATAGTTGTTTCACCCTCTTTACTTGCATATTTTGCACTTTTTTACTACATTTAAAGAGATTTCATTCTCTTTTCTATTTTATTATTTTTTATTTTATTAGTATCTATTTTTATATCTGTTCTTTATTTGTTTTGGGTCGCAGCATCTTATTATTGAAGTAATATTTCATCTATATTGCTATTTTATAGGCCTTTCATATATATATATATATATATATATATATATATATATATATATATATATATATATATATATATATATATATATATATATTTACTATTTCACTATTTTAGCGCCCCCTAGAGTTACCATTTTGTTTTGTGTAACAGGTGTCTATCCTCTATAAGATGACTAAATACATTTCCTCCCAGAAGAAGATCTCCCCCCTCCCTCTCCCCGGCTATATCCTAACTAACCTACTTAATCCACGGAACACCCCACCCCCTGAATATCCCTCTTGCTTATCCCTCTTCTCTCTCATACTATCTGAATTTAGTTTCATTCTGACCCCCACAGCACTTGGTCTACCATACAACTATATAATCACAACGCTTAGTGCACCCTCCACGTGCATTCTACATTATTAACGCCCACAACTCCCTCCCCACCATTACCCATATACCCCTGATTCTCCCTCCCCTGCTCCTCTTATACATACCGTTATAAACATATATTCACGAAAGTAAAAAGAGAAACAAATTCAGTAACTTAGGGCGCATTGGTTTAGACTGATATCAAAGACCCTTAGAGTCTGCTTCATCATTACATGATGCTCATTATACATATCATGCTAGTAATGACTCCTCAACTATTTCCAGAATGTACAATGCATATTTGTCTAATTTTCTGTAGTATGGCTGCCCTAGGTTATGTATTATGTATTACACATACATGTTTATGTATATACCTATCCCTGCGTGGATACCCAAGCTGTCTTTGTATGACTCTGACTTTCTCAATAAAAAATTGTTTTAAAAATAAATAAATGAACAGGCTTGATAAGAACCAAAGCCTGAACAAAACAGTGAATATCAGGAAGTTTAAACAATCTTTCTAGGAAATAAAACAGAAAGAACAGAGATTTGCCCCTTCAAAAAATTGCAGACAAACTTATACAAACCATCCTGAAAAAAACTGTAAAATCCTAGGAATTCTAAAAGAATGCCAAGAGAATTTATGAGAAGAACAACATAAAATATCGGTTTTCCAAACCTGATAATACATGTTCCTTGAAACAGACTTATAAGCCTGCAACATAGTGATAAAAACTGAGTCAGAGAAACCTCTATGACTAAACACTAATCGATTTCCATCCCATCAAATTAGTAATTTGAGATCGCGATGGAAAAAATGCTGGCCAAAGAGAAAACGGCCAAGGATGGCAACTGGACATTTGAATAAGATCCACATACCAAACCTGTGAGGCCATGCTGATGCTATCAGAAACACATGAGATTATTCCAATATGATCTTGGAAATCACCCTTGGAAGAAGGGTTGCAAAACCAAGACACTGCTAATGCATCCACCATTTTTGCCTGAGGATCCCTGGCCCTGAAAAGGTACCTGAGACATTGAGAAAACACATCTGTATAGAGATACAACTCTCCCGGATGTAAACACTGACAACTGAGATAATCCACCTCCCAAATGTCTAAACCTGATACAAAAATTGTAGAAATTAGACAGGAGATTAATTCAATCTAAGAACATATTCAAGATAGTTCTTAATTGCTCAGGAACTGTGAGTCCCAATTTGATGATTGATATATGCCACAGTTGTGATATTGTCTGTCTGAAAGCAAAATGAAAAGTTCTCTCCTAAAAGAGGCCAAGCCTAAAGAGCTCTGAAAATAGCACAGAGTTCTAAAATATTGATTGGAAACCTTGCCTTTTGAAGTTTCCAAACCCCTTGTGCTGTCAGAGACCCTCAGACAGCTCCCCAACCTGTAAGACTTGCATCCATTAAGAATACAGTCCAGGAAGGACGAACAAAAGGAGGCCCCCTTAATAAAACAATTATAGACTAATCACCAAAACAGAGAGAGGGAGTGTTAGGATTTAAGAATATCAACTGTGATATCTGAAAACAATCCCTGTATCATTGATTCAGTAAGCAAAGCAAAAAGAGATCTCAGATTAAAAAAAACAAGCAAAGGCAACCACACCCAATGCTGCAGTTATGAGACCTAAAACTTCCATGCACATAGCCACTGAAAGAAATGTTCTAGACTGTAAGTTAGGCAGGCTAACGTCAATTACAATTGACTTTTGTCCGATAAAGACAAAGACATGAACACAGAATCAATCTAGAAACCCAAAAAGAAGTGACCCTTGTCTGAGGAATCACAAAACTCTTAGGTAAATTAAATCTTCTAACCATGTCTTGAAGAAACAAAACTTAGTTGATTCATGAGAGATTCCAATAAAAGAAAAGTCCATATATTTGAATACTGCTCTTTCATATGTATGTATTGAGTACTTGTAAAGTGCGGCTAATCACCTGTAAGGGACTCAAGACACTGCTCATTTAATCGACTTCAGAAGGATGAAAGGCTGAATGGACTTCGCCTGGAATCGAACCTGCAACCCTCAGGTTGCTACAGAGCTCAGCCACAGTGCATTAGCATGCTGAGCTATCTTTCCGGCTTTAATAAAAACATAATTTATTCTTACCTGATAAATGTATTTATTTCTTGACATGGTGAGTCCAAGGATCATCTTATTTACTGTTGGGAATATCACTCCTGACCAGCAGGAGGAAGCAAAGAGCACCACAGCAAAGCTGTTAAATACCACTGCCCTATCCACAATCCCCAGTCGTTCAACCAAAGGGAAAAGGAGAAAGGAAGAAATATAAGGTGCAGAGGTGCCTGAGGTTTATAGAAAAATAAACTGTCCGAAAAATACAGGGCGGGACGTGGACTCACCGTGTCAAGAAATAAATACAATTATTATTATTATTATTATTATTATTATGTTTTCTTTCTAATGACACAGTGAGTCCACGGATCATCTTAATTAGTGTTTGGAACCAATACACAAGCTAGAGGACACGGATAATAAGGGAGAGGTAAGACAGTAAACCTTAACAGAAGGCACCACTGCTTGAAGAACCTTTCTCCCAAAAGAAGCCTCAACTGAAGCAAAAGTATCAAATTTGTAAAATTTTGAAAAAGTGTGCAAAGATGACCAAGTGGAAGCCTTGCAAAGCTGATCTCTAGAAGCTCCATTTTTGAAGGCCCAAGAAGATGAAACAACCCTTGTGGAATGAGATGTGATTCTCTCATGAGGCTGCTGTCCAGCAGTCTCATATGCCAAGTGAATAACACTCCTCAACAAACAAGAAAGAGAAGTAGAAAATAGCTTTCTGCCCCTTACGCTTCTCAGAAAAAACAACAAATAAAGAAGAAGATTGGCGAAAATCCTTAGTCGCCTGTAAATAATATTTCAATGCACGAACTACATCCAGGCTGTGCAACAAATGTTCCTTCTCTGAGAAGAAGGATGAGGACACAAAGAAGAAACAACAATCTCTTGATTAATATTCTTATCTGAAACAACATTGGGAAGGAAACCTAGGGCAGTAAGCAGTACTATCTTATCAGAATGAAAAATAAGGAAAGGATATTCAAACTGCAACGCTGAAAGCTCCGAAACTCTTCGAGCCGAAGAGATAGAAACCAAAAACAAAACCTTCCAGGATAACAACTTAATAGCCAAATAATGCATAGGCTCAAATGGAGCCTGTTGAGGAACGCTAAGAACTAAATTAAGACTCCAAGGAGGAATCACAAACTTAAATGAAGGCTGGATTCTAACCAGGGCCTGACAGAAAGACTGAACATCTGGCACATCCGCCAGAAACTTGTGCAACAGAATAGAAAAAGCAGAAATTTGCCCCTTCAGGGTAATAGCAGATAAACCCTTCTCCAGACCCTCATGGAGAAAAGACAAAATCATAGGAATCCTAACTATACTCCAAGACTTTCCCCTAGATTCATACCAATACAGATATTTACACCATATCTTATAATAAATTCTTCTAGTCACAGACTTACGCGCCTACATCAAAGTCTCAATAACCGACTCAGAAAACCCACGCTTGAAAATAATCTCCAAGCAGTCAGCTTCAGAGATACAAGATTTGGATGAAGGGCCCCTGAAGTAGAAGGCCCTTCTCTAACGAAAGACTCCAAGGTGGAGAGGATGATATCTCCACCAGATCTGCATACTAGATTCTGTGAGGCCACGCCGGTGCAATGAGAATCACTGACACCCTCTCTTGTCTGATCCGAGCAATGACCCAAGGAAGAAGAGAAAACAAAGGAAACACGTATGCCCGACTGAACTTCCAAGGAACTGCTAACGCATCTATCAAAACAGCATGAGTATCCCTTGACCTTGATCCGTACATTGGGAGCTTGGAATTCTGACGAGACACCATGAGATCCAACATTTGAGAATCAAACTGGAAAACACCTCCGGATGAAGTTCCCACTCCCCCGGATGAAAAGTTTGTCTGCTCTGCAAATCTGCCTCCCAATTGTCCACCTCTGGGATGTGGATCGCAGACAGACAGCAATTGTGAGCCTCCACCCACAGAATAATATTGGCTACCTCTGTCATGGCCAAGGAACTCTGAGTTCCTCCCTAATGATTGATGTAAGCCACTGACGTTATGTTGTCCGACTGAAACCTGATAAACTGGACTGAAGCTAACTGAGGCCAGGCCAGAAGAACATTGAAGATTGCCCTCAGCTCTAGAATATTTATGGGAAGAACCGATTCCTTCCGAGTCTATAGACCCTGAGCCTTCAGCAAACCCCAGACAGCTCACCAACCCAGCAGACTGGCATATGTTGTCACGATCACCCAAATAGGCCTGCAAAAACAGGTTCCCTGGGAGAGAAGATCCTGAGACAACCACCACAGAAGAGAATCTCTTGCAGCCTGATCTAGAACAATCTTTGGAGACAGATCCGCATAATCCCCGTTCCACTGTCTGAGCATGCATAACTGTAGAGGCCTAAGATGGAACCGAGCAAACGGAATGATATCCATAACTGAAACCATCAGACCAATAACCTCCATACACTGAGCCACCGACGGCCGAGGAGAGGACTGAAGAGAAAGGCACAAATTGAACATTTTTTATTTCCTTGCTTCTGTCAAAAAAATCTGCATCTCTAGAGAATCTATAATGGTCCCCAAAAATTCACCTTCCAACAGTGGGAGCGCAGAAAGGACAGCAACAACTCTGTGTGGGAGCTTGCTAGTTGAAAAGACGGCGTCTGAACTAGAATGTTGTCAAGATAAGGTGCCACCTCAACCCCCTGCAACCTGAGCACCGCCAGCAATGCTCCCAGGACCTTTGAGAAGACCCTGGAAGCTGTCACAATACCAAAAGGAAGGGCCACAAACTGAAAATGCTTGTCTAGAAAATCAAATCTCAGAAACCTGTGATGGTCCTTGTGGATGGGAATATGTAGATATTCATCTTTCAAATCTACTGTAGTCATGAATTGACCCTCTTGAACCAGAGGAAGAAGTGGCCGAATAGTTTTCATCTTGAAAGACGGAACTCTGAGAAACTTGTTTACACACTTGAGATCTAGAATGGGTCTGAAAGTTCCCTCCTTTTTGGGAACAATAAACAGATTGGAATAGAAACCTAGCCCCTGCTCCTGAACTGGAACAGAAACGATCACTCCCATGTCGGAAAGATCCTGAACACAACTTAAGAATGCCCTTCTTTTTATCTGGTCTACAGATAACCTGGAGAGAAGAACCCTTCCCCTGGGAGGAAAAGTCTTGAATTATAGCTTGTATCCCTGGGACACAATGTCCATCACCCAGGGATCTGAAACATCCCAAACCCAAGCCTGAGTGAACAAAGAAAATCTGCCCCCCACATGATCCACCCCATGATCGGGGGCAGACCCTTCATGCTGACTTTGAGTCAGCAATAGGCTTCTTAGATTGCTTCCCCTTGCTCCAGGACTGATTGGACTTCTAAGAGGGCTTGGACTGATCCTGCTTGGAGGAGGAGGAAGAGGAAGACTTACCGGAGTAGTTACGAAAGGAACAAAAATTAATTTGATGACCTTTCTGTTTATTTCTCTTATCCTGAGGGAGAGAATGTCCCTTCCCTCCTGTGATATCAAAAATAATATCAGCCCAAACAAGGTCTTACCCTTCTAAGGAATAGACAAAAGCTTAGATTAAGAGGAAACATCTGCAGACCAGGACTTTAACAATAAGGCCCTGTGCGCCAGGACAGCAAAGCCAGAAATCTTTGCTCCCAACTTGATGACCTGTAAAGAAGCATCAGCAATAAAGGAATTGGCCAACTTCAAAGTCTTGATTCTATCCTGAATCTCCACAAGAGAAGTATCCTGCTGAATAGAATCAGACAATGCATCAAACCAATAAGCTGCCACACTGATAACAGTAGCAATAAACAAAGCAGGCTGCCATTGAAACCCATGGTGAACATACATCATTTTAAGCAAAACTTCCAATTTCTTATTCATGGGATCCTTAAAAGAACAACTATCCTCAATCGGAATAGTGGTTTTCTTAGCCAAGGTAGAAATTGCTCCCTCCACTTTGGGAACCATCTGCCAAGACTCCTTAATAGAATCCGCAATAGGAAACATCTTCCTAAAAATTGGAGAAGAGGAAAAAGGAATTCCATGCTTCTCCCACTCCCGTGAAATAATCTCTGAAACTCGATCTGGAACAGGAAAAACTTCCGCCGCAGAAGGAACATCAAAAAATGTATCAAGTTTACTAGCTTTCTTGGGAGTGACTATGACCGTCGAATCAGAGTCATCCAAAGTAGCCAAAACCTCCCTGAGTAACAAACAGAGGTGCTCCTGCTTAAATATGAAAGAAACAACCTCAGGATCAGCAGAAGGAATTACACTATCAGAATCTGAAATTTCACCTTCAGATGCTATAGAAGTATCTTCCTCCTCAGACTTATGTGAAGATACATTAGACATTACTGCAAAAGAGTCAGAAACCTTATACTTCTTTTTGTGCTTCCCCTGCAACACAGGAAAAGCAGACAAAACCTCAGATACTGCAGAGGATATGTGAGTAGCCATATCCTGCAAAAAAAAAAAAAACAACCTGAGATGAAACGCAGGGCACTGCATGAGAAGAGGATAAAAATTGGAATGAATGGGAAAAAAGCTGCAGTATAGCTTGAACGGGAGACCCCTGAACAGCATCCACCTTAGACAATGATAGCTCAGAATCAAAAAGCCTATCCCTATAATGCATAGTTGTCTCAATACATGAGGAACAAAAAGGGATTGGAGGATCCACATTTGCGTCTAAACATAAGGAACAAGTAGCAGATTGCAGTTCCTCTTGGTCCATCTTTACAAATAATAAAATCAACAAAAATAATTTCATTAAAAAAAATGTCTCAAAAATAAAAAAAAAATTACTGTCTCTTTAAAAGAAAAAAAATGTTTAACAAATAAACAGAATTAAACTATCTCATAGCTTCCTTTTAAGCAAAACTTCCACCTGAAAGGCACCTCTACACCTCAGCAAGCCCTGCTGAGGGGCTCACCTGTTCTCCTGAACCAAGGGGAAAAAATGGGCAGAGAAAAAAATGCTCTCAGACGTTGCCACAAGATCTAACCCGATACACATGCTAGTGCAGCAGACACCAAACACTTCTGTAACATAGATGAGCTGCAAGAAAAAGTGTGCAATACAAAACTGTGCCAAAGAAGCCCCGCCTATCGTGGGCGTACACATACAAAACACAAAACCCTCTGGTCCTCATAAGCCATCACATAACAAATAAAAAGAAAATCCTCTAAATAGTGCCCCATGAAAAAACCTGTACACAAGCAGGAATAACGTCCCAATTAACCCCATTAGTGCCAATTTTTTGAATCCCTACAGAAAAGAACAAAAGCACTTACCTCCATAGCAATCTACCCGGCAGCAGGGCAGCTCACAAAGTATGAGAGGCGCCATCCCTCACATGGACCTGTGGATAGAAGAAAAGACTGAGTAATCCTACTCAGGCAATCAAAAACAGGGCAGCAACAAACTACTTGGGAGGCACAGAGGGGATTATACCCTACAAGTTCCCAAATGCTTAAACGCCACCACTGCTCTACTGAAGAGACTGAAGTGGACTACGGCTAAACCCCAGAAAAAGACCAGAACAAACCTGTTCTGCTTTAAAAATAACAAACTCTTGATTGAAGAAACAGACACATAATGTTACCCCTCCTTGCAACTGATAAAAGCAAAGAGAATGAATGGGGATTGTGGGTATGGGAGTGGTATTTAACAGCTTTGCTGTGGTGCTCATTGCCTCCTCCTGCTGATCAGGAGTGATATTCCCAACAGTAATTACAATGATCTGTGGACTCACTGTGTCATTAGAAAGAAAGGTTTAAGCTAATACCAAGATACCATCCAAATAAAGAAGCACCACAATACCCTATTGTGTGAATACAGAAAGAAGGGCACCAAGAACTTTTGAAAAGATTCATAAAGCTGTCGCTAAACCAAATGGAAAAGCGATAAATTGGTAAAGCTTATCTAAAAAAGAGAATCACAGAATCCACAAGTGGTCTGAATGAAATAAAATATGAGGATACACATTCTGTAAAATGGAGTGGACATGAAATGACCTTGCTGAACAAAAATTCATAATAGTCCTTATAATCACCAACTTAAAAGTTGAGACTCTAGCAAAACAATATAAAAGTCTTCAGATGCAAGATTGGACTGAATATACCTTTCTTCTTTAGGACAAAGAATAGAATTGAATAGAACCCCAAACCCTGTTCCTGCTAAAAGAACTGGTAAAAACACTCCTGAAAAAAATTCACACAGTGTACTGAGGAAGAAAGATTCTTCCCATAGGAGGTCTCATTCTTAAAATCTATGCAAACTCTAAGAATAATATAGATTATGTTCATCCAAAAAACAATTCAATTTGCACCCCACCAGAAGGACTGGTTTGAGAACTGCACCCTCATGCAGTCTAATAACTGGTAATGATATAGTGTTTTTCTCCCAGAAGGATACAAAAAAAATATTTTTCAGTGCTTACACTTGGAGTTAACAAAATTAGCAGCTGATAAAAACAGTTGTTATTATTACCCAAATAAATGGTACACAATAAATTGACCTCAGAAGGCCGAAGTAAGGGCTGAATTAACCCTGTCGGTATATGAATCTATGATCCTTGGATCTAGAACAAGTCTTTGTAGTCAGGACACTCACCAACTGATCTGCATCACCGGACTAAAAGTAGAGCAGAAAAAAAATTATAAACCTCCAAAAATAGTGGAGATAATAAAAATCAAACAAGTTATTATCCTAACAAGCTAGAGATAATAAACTATATTCAAAATCATAATAGATATAGGAAACATAATAAAATGAATACATCAGAAGGAAATAAACAGAGTTAAATACTTGAGAATCTAAAATTGTTTATGCTAACTGTTCAACAACAAAAAGGTTGAAAAAAACAGTAATGTCAGCCACAGATAAGGCTGAGCTGAAAATATAAACAGTATGTGAATATGCTCTAATAAGGTTATATTCAAACTCTAAAGAATCCTAAAAAAAAGTACAAATTTCCATAGAAATAGTAGTACAGTCCCAAAAGGGAATTAGCATAATCCATTATTTAGAACATAATACATATTTTGAATAGGAAAAAAACCTCAGGAGCAAAGTAAAATCTTAAAATCCATATTTTTAAATAACTTACAGCTAGATTACGAGTTTTGCGTTATGAGTGAAAAAGCAGCGTTATGGGTTATAACGCTGCTTTTTCACTACCGCTGTCAAAAAAGCAGTACCGCACACTTTTTTGGCCGTAACGCAAATTAACTTACGCAATTTGTGTAAAATCTTTTTTTCAATGGGACTTCCATAGCGCTGATATTACAAGCTTATTCTGGGAGGCCAAAAAGTGAGCGATACAGCCTATACCGCAAGATTTGTAACACAATCTAAAGTCAGTAGTTATGAGTTTTACGCTACAAAGCTGTAGCATTAAACTCATAACTAAAGTGTTAAAAAGTACACTAACACCCATAAACTACCTATTAACCCCTAAACTGAGGCCCCCGGCATCGCAAACACTAAAATAAAATTATTAACCCCTAATCTGTCGCTCCCAACATCGCTGCTACTATAATAAACATATTAACCCCTAAACTGCCGCACTCCCGCCTCACAAACACTAATTAAATATTATTAACCCCTAATGTGCTGTCCCTAACATCCCCACAACCTACATTACATTTATTAACCCCTAATCTAATGCCCCAAACGTCGCCACCACTATACTAAATTTATTAACCCCTAAACCCCTAAGGCTAACCCTAACCCTAACCCCCCCTAACTTAAATATAATTAAAACAAATCTAAATAAAAATTAATATCATTACCTATATAATTCCTATTTAAAACTAAATACTTACCTATAAAATAAACCCTAATAGTTACATTGTAGCTAGCTTAGGATTTATTTTTATTTTACAGGCAAGTTTGTATTTATTTTAACTAGGTAAAATAGTTACTAAATAGTTATTAACTATTTACTAACTACCTAGCTAAAAAATACAAACTTACCTGTAAAATAAAACCTAACCTGTCTTACACTAACACCTAACCTTACACTACAATTAAATAAATTACATAAATCAAATACAATTACCTAAATACCAAAAAAAATACAAACACCCCCCAACGGTAAAACCCACCACCCACACAACCAACCGCCCAAATAAAATTCTAACTAAAAAAAACCTAAGCTCCTCATTGTCCTGAAAAGGGCATTTGGATGGGCATTGCCCTTAAAAGGGCATTTAGCTCTTTTTCAATTGCCCAAACCCTAATCTAAAAATAAAACCCACCCAATAAACCCTTAAAAAAAACTAACACTAACCCCCTAAGATCCACTTACAGTTTTGAAGACATCCATCCTCAACAAAGCCGGGAGAAGTATTCATCCAAGTCGGCAGAAGTGGTCCTCCAGACGGGCAGAAGTCTTCATCCAGATGGTATCTTCTATCTTCATCCTTCCGACGCGGAGGTGCTCCATCTTTAAGACAACCGGAGCGGAGCATCCTCTTCAATCAAAGTCTTCTTCCCGAATAAAGGTTCCTTTAAGTGACGCCATCCAAGATGGCGTCCCTTGAATTGCGATTGGCCAATAGAATGCAAGCTCAATCCTATTGGCTTATTAGATCAGCCAATGGGATTTTTTCTACCTTAATTCCGATTGGCTGATAGAATTCTATCAGCCAATCGGAATTGAAGGGACGCCATCTTGGATCATGTCACTTAAAGGTACCGTCATTTAGTCGTCGGATGAAGACAGAAGAGGATGCTTTGCGTCGGATGTCTTGAAGATGGCCCCGCTCTGCTCCGGATGGATGAAGATAGAAGATGACGTCTGGATGAAGACTTCTGCCCGTCTGGAGGACCTCTTCTTCCTGGCTTGGATGAAGACTTCTGCCCATCTGGAGGACCACTTCTGCCCGGTTGGGTGAAGATGTCTCAAGGTAGGATGATCTTCAAGGGGTTAGTGTTAGGTTTTATTAAGGGAGGATTGGGTGTGTTTTAGAGTAGGGTTGGGTGTGTGGGTGGTGGGTTTAAATGTTGGGGTGGTGTTGTATTTTTTTTTTACTTGCAAAAGAGCTGATTACTTTGGGGCAATGCCACACAAAAGGCCCTTTTAAGGGATATTTGTAATTTAGTGTAGGGTAGGGATTTTTATTATTTTGGGGGGCTTTTCTATTTTATTAGGGGAATTAGATTAGGTGTAATTAGTTTAAAAAACTTGTAATTATTTTAATATTTTCTGTAATTTTGTGTTGTTTTTTTTTTGTACTTTAGTTTATTTTATTTTATTGTAATTAATTTAATTTAATGTAGGGAATTAATTTAATTATAGTGTAGTGTTAGGTGTAATTGTAACTTAGGTTAGGTTTTATTTTATTTTACAGGTACTTTTGTATTTATTTTAGCTAGGTAGTTAGTAAATAGTTAATAACTATTTAGTAACTATTCTACCTAGTTAAAATAAATACAAAGTTGCCTGTAAAATAAAAATAAACCCTAAGCTAGATACAATGTAACTATTAGCTATATTGTAGCTAGCTTAGGGTTTATTTTATAGGTAAGTATTTAGTTTTAAATAGAAATTATTTAGTTAATTGTAGTAATTTTATTAAGATTTATTTAAATTATATTTAAGTTAGGGGGTGTTAGGGTTAGACTTAGGTTTAGGGGTTAATAACTTTATTATAGTGGTGGCAACATTGGGGGCGGCATATTAGGGGTTAACACTAACAGCCATAAACTACCTATTAACCCCTAAACTGAGGACCCCCGCACCGCAAACACTAAAATAAAATTATTAACCCCTAATCTGTCGCTCCCAACATCGCTGCCACTATAATAAACATATTAACCACTAAACTGCCGAACTCCCGCCTCACAAACACTAATTAAATATTATTAACCCCTAATGTGCTGTCCCTAACATCGCCACAACCTACATTACATTTATTAACCCCTAATCCAATGCCCCAAACGTCGCCACCACTATACTAAATTTATTAAGCCCTAAACCCCTAAATCTAACCCTAAACCCCCCTAACTTAAATATAATTAAAACAAATCTAAATAAAAATTAATATCATTACCTAAATAATTCCTATTTAAAACTAAATACTTACCTATAAAATAAACCCTAACCTAGCTACAATATAACTAATAGTTACATTGTAGCTAGCTTAGGGTTTATTTTTTATTTTACAGGCAAGTTTGTATTTATGTTAACTAGGTAAAATAGTTACTAAATAGTTATTAACTATTAACTAACTACCTAGCTAAAATAAATACAAACTTACCTGTAAAATAAAACCTAACCTGTCTTAGACTAACACCTAACCTTACACTACAATTAAATAAATTACATAAATCAAATACAATTACCTAAATAACAAAAAACAAACGCTAAATTACACAAATTAAAAAAATAAATTATCAGATATTTAAACTAATTACACCTAATCTAATAGCCCTATCAAAATAAAAAAGCTCCCCTAAAATAAAAAAACCTAGCCTAAACTAAACTACCAATAGCCCTTAAAAGGGCCTTTTGCAGGGCATTGCCCCAAAGAAATCAGCTCGTTTACCAGCCTTTCACCCCACCCACTCTCTAATTTGCAAGTGTGTAATTCCTGCTAGCTAAAACTGCCTGTAACAGCTGCCTAGAATCATTTCAT